>NW_010427063.1:39040-40993 GCF_000710305.1 Buceros rhinoceros silvestris | reverse complement strand
GGCTCCGGGGCTCGGAAAGCGGTGGCGGACCGCGCTCCCCGCCGGGTTGCGGGCTGCGAGACGGCAGTAACACGTGTGCGGTTGGAGGAGAGAGAACTCCGCTTGCGGGGATAACGCGTGCTAGCCGGGCGCTCGTCAGCGCGCTGAAGGCCGGTGCGCGCCGCGTTCCTGATTAACGATGTTCGGGTCAGAGCTCTCGGTTCCTGGTTAACACGCAGCTCTGGGGGTGTTTTTGGAAACTCAGTTTTATGGCCCTAGCTCTGCAGAAAGTTACTTTAACTTCTTCTGAAAATTGTCTGGTACTAATCTGGGCGTTCACGCAGGTGAGTTGTCACTAGGAGAGGTCCCTGTGCTTTGTCACGGAGTAACTGTGCGGTAATTATCATAAACAGCACTAACAGACAGAGTCAGGAGCCTGGGGCTGAGGTCTGGCTGCTGAAACCCCGTGAAGAACAAGGAGAGGGAGTGTTGTCGAGGTATTGCTTAGCACGAGGTGCAGCCACAAACAAATAGCAAATGCTGTTTGGAAGAAAACAAACGGTGAGACTGGTTCTGCCGTGCTAACGCACGTATCTCAGCAGATTGTGACGCTCAAGCCTTAAAACTTTAGTGCTTTTAAATCAGGAGTGTAGGGTTGCGCGTCAAGGATGACAAATAAAAGATTGCACCTCGGTGTATTAGACAGACAAGAGATGTTATCTAAATAAAGCTGCTTAAAACTGGTCAGACTCGCTTTCCGTGATGCAGGAGGCTTTTCTTATCGTAAGGAAAAAGGTCTGTAGCAAATTCATCTGAGTAGAGAGTGTGCAAAGCATGCGTGCCTTGAAGTTTTGGGAAGGGTGAAAGGATATCCTGTAAAGGATCGCGGTGAAATTTGATTCTCTGATAAAGATGTGTACATGGAAAGGAAAAAGAACAGTAGTTCATGGAAAAATAAAGCCATGAGGTTTTAAATTTTTTAGGGTTTGGTTTTTTTAATGTTTTCTGTAGCTGCATCTGCAGAGTGCCAAGTGCTGTAAGTACTGGACGTGCATTTCTGCACCATGGCTGTTACATTTCAACACTTTAAAGTATTCTGATGATCTAATAATACTTGATGCAGTCCCTGTACCTTAATATTAGAGAATTCCTAATTACGGCAGAGAAGCTACAGGTAAGGATTAAGAAGACTTCTTAAGAAGAAGTCTTAGGGCTTATTTGTTAATCTTGTGGTTTGTAAAAATTGTTGCTGTAGTTACGGTGTAAGGCTTAATGAAGGTCTGAGAACTTTCTTGGCCCTGTTGATCTGTTCCTTAAGAATATTGTGATACACTGGTGTTAAAATAATCAAACTTAGAGTATTGCAGCTGCAGTGTGTTTGTGGTTATTGTGCCTCTCGTGGTGGCTTTTGGCTGGACAAACACCCCTCCACCAAGGCCAGGGCCGCTCTCAGAGTCTTGTGATCAGCGCTGCTTCTGGGAACGGGTTTTGCCATCAATATTGTATTGGTGGTTAGCAGGAGGGGCTGGAGATCTAGCCTGAGCTCCAGCACAGCAGAGCTGCAACAGGTAGTTCTGCTGACAGTGATGTTTCACTTGTCTCGGAGTACTTGTCTGGGCTGGGGCTGGTGAGCTTGGCCGTGTGCTGTTGGAGCAGCCTGGTCTGGAGTCACACTCCTGGAGCCCACAAGAGCAGAGGGTGGTGGATGTCCAACTGAAACAGCTCTGCCTACCACCTGGAGGCAAGCGCCGCTCTCCAAATTGTGTTGTCCTCAAGCCCGTACACGAACCACTTACTTAACAGTCTCTGCCTGAGACTTCCAGTTGTGCTCTGATGCAAATGAGACATCGTGTGTGCTAGGTCCGCGTTGTGTTTGGCTAGCGGCGTTCCAGACTGCGTTTATATCAAAACCAGTTTCAGGTTGCATGTGAAGTTCCCAAATTACGTGAACACATCCTTGTTATTGTGGTAGCG
>NW_010427063.1:32238-38962 GCF_000710305.1 Buceros rhinoceros silvestris | reverse complement strand
CTGTATATTAAGAGCGTCTCAGGGACGTGGAGTAATTTTTGCTTGTAGGAGTTGTACGTTCACGTGGTTTGGGGATTTAACAAAGATTTGTTTCCTCTCTGAGGAATCTGCTTGTTGACTAAATTCCGGGTTGTGCTGCTAGAAATAAGTGCATTTCTAGGGCAGTAATGCTCGTGTTGACTCGATGAGGTAAAACCAGTTGGCAAGGGGAGGATGTGGTCTTGAAGGTAGGAAGCAAATTCTTGTCCTTCAAGGCACAAGAACGCTGTGAACTTTTGGAACAAATTCAGGATCGAATTATTTTGCCCTTTTTCCCATCGGTGGGCTTTGAAGCGCGGAGGGTTGCATTTTGGACCCTGCACTGTGCTCTTCCTGCCTCTTCTGCACAGTGTCGCTTGCGAAGCAGTTTTGTGACTGTGGGAATTCCTTAAGCCTGGGTAGGAAGGGTCTGTGTCGCGCAGTTCAAGCTTCAACACGGAGGGAACGGCTTTTCTCCGAAATACGGGATTAGTAAGTATTTTCATGGTAATAAACAGGAGGGTGTCGATTGTAATCGGCTGTGGTAGGTTATTAAAACATGACTGCAGTCTATGAAGGAGCAGGAAAGTAAGGGTTAGCGGTTTATTGAGCAGGCTGACTGAAATGTAATTCCTTCTCGGAACTGGGCAGAATACAGTGTTTTGGGGGTTTTCTGCCTGTTAGTAGAAGACCAGGAGTTAAAAGGAGAAGTGTCAGTGACTGAAGAGCTGTGTGCAATACGTGAATATTGGGAATTGCATCAGGGCAACCTCAGACTCAAATATTTATTTTCGAAACAAACCCTTCAGAAACCGGTTGCTTAATTGGCTGACAGTGACAAGGAAGAGGAGGCTGGAACACCGAAGTGGCTGGAAACTGAAGTGTCCTGCTGGCAAACTGGGCTGTCCTGAGAGCTGCTGCCTTCCAAGAGGCGCCTTTGTGAGCTGAGCTTTGCTGCTGTTGTGCGTAACATGTTGTCTGTAATTAAATAAATGCATCTTTGATTTGGCTGGTGTTTTCAGTCCGTCTTAAGCGTGTTCCGAGCCTGGTCTGTCAAAGGCCACTGAATTTTGTCAGTGTTAGGAGTTGCATAACTCCTTTGTGAGTAATTACTGGCAGTGACGTGGATGACTCAGCTACCTAGTTCTGAGCATCTCCACAGTTAGGTGGTCTTATGGCAAGAAAATAAATTAATAGTATTGCCTGTGATTTGAATGAAGTGCCCTCAGCCACTGCAACAATGTACCATTTTTATAAAGATTGTGAGAACAAGCTGCCTTTAAAAAAAGTGGTGGTTGTGGCGGGGGGAAGTAAGCACATTAATACTCTTAAATGGAAAACAATGAGTGTCTTTATGCATTGAGAAGTGCTGCACTATGACTGTGGTGATAATTCTGTTTGGGTATACCACTCTTGAAGAGAATTTTAGGAAATCTGCTGTGGTATTGTGAGCCCCTAGAAGGAGCAGGGGTCTGCTTGAGGGAGCTCACCTGGGTTCCCGCAGGGCTTCCCAGTCACTCTGAACCACAGGATCAGTATCATTTGTTAGCTCAGATAAAACTTTAATATTCTTGTAGATGTACTTGTTTGTTACATTAAGAGTAACTCTGGAAACGTGAAACGTGTTGTTTTCCCAAGTTGGAGACTTACCCTTTCCCTGTATTCTTCAAACTGCCATTGATTGTCGTCTCCAGACCGGCTGCTTTAGGCCCTTTGTGCGGCTACAGACTTCTCCCAGACAGGCGGCAGCGAAAACATCTCCAATCCTTTCCTAGTTCAGTGATCCTGGTGCTTGGGGTCAGGTTTGTGCCTTGTCACAGCTGTAACCAGTCTGAGACACATGTAATTCTCCCCTGCTCTCTGATAATGGGAAGGATCAAAATGTTCTCTTAAAATCAGTAATTACATGTTGCTGAAGGCTTGTTTTCCTGCCTGAATGTATGAGTTGTTTGCCACAGGAAAAGGACTTCAGAACTTTCCCTAGTAGCTGATTATGGGTTTAAGTATTTTATTATTTTTTTAAGGTAGCTGGCTTTATCTTCCTCTTTTACTTGGTGTGTTTAAAGAAGAGCGGGAGTGAGTTGCCTGGCCTCTTCCCTTTGCAAGGGGAGTTGAGGGACTGAGGTTTGCGCAGGCAGCGAGCGGGTGAGGAGGAAGCTCAGTGCAGACCTTTGGGGTCTCGCATGGGCGCTGCCATCAGCGGCACATCCTTCCTCTGGTCACATTGTGGGACTCGGCTTTCATTGGTGTAACCCTGGGAACTGCCGTGTCTTCCCCTTCGTGGGGTTGGCTGCTGTCTGGGAGGGAATTGTTCCTTCTCAGAAGCACCTGAGCCCACTGACTTTAGACATTTAAAAAAAAAAATGAACCCCCCACCTGTTTGTGCACAGAACCCCCGGATTTCTCAAACCTGGCTCAAGAAATGAGATTCGGTAGGCCCATGTGTAGCTAATTAAATTAATGGTGCAAACTCCCTGCAGATGGAATTCAGAAGAAATGAGGAACAAATGTGGTTGTCTTCACAGGGAGGCTTTTTCCAAAGGCTTTTCATAATAACCGGAGTTTCTAAGGCGAGCTTCCACTCTAACATTTTGAAATAAGTATTTGAAGTGATACTTTTGTGTATGGGGAAGCAAACTGGTTAGTCTGGTGTTCGTGTGGAAGAATTGAGAGGGGTAGGTCTGGTGACTGTGGCTGCAGTAACTTGGCAAACTAAGCAAAGTGAAGGAGGAACCGTGGAGGATGATCCGTGTGTAGGATTTTACCTGTCTGAAGCTAGACCAGATTACACGTGAGTGGTGACGCTTTCTCCCTCTAATATTACAATTATAAAATTCGCAGTTCTGTTTTTTCTATAAAATTTTAAATTCGGTTTGAGTTCCTAAATGAAGCTGTGTTAAAACAGGGCAGAATGAACCAGTTTGACGTCTTCTGCTCGTTTTCCTTGTAGTTAGGCATTTTTACTGACTGTTTGTCTTCAGCCAAAACCTGTAGACCCACCAAACCATAATGTATTTACCATGTAAACAGTGAAAATATCCTTAACGTGGGGGGCAGGATGGTTCAACTCTTTGGTAACACTGAGATTCCTCTCTTCTGCTGTAATTACCAGAGGAAAACCATGTGCAATAGCAGTTAAGCCTGTGACCAGCCCACAGGAGCCCTCTGGACGTTCTCCCAAGGTAACAGGGTATAATCCCAGCCAGTCTGGGATCCATCGCAGCCATTTAAACTGGGAGGCGGGTTGTGCTGTGCCTCCTCAGAGGCAGTTTGGCATCTGAGGATTGGGTCTCCTAGCTGGTGCCTCTGGAGAAGTAAGTTTCTTACCTGCCAAATCGATGGACATTAGCTTCATCCTCATTTTTTTTGTAGCTGTTTTGCTTAGTCTTCTCCTAATCAGCAGCGAGGGGTACTTTGACATTTTAAAAATTTGTGTTTGGAAAGTACTGACACTGTTAGCCTAAAGATCTGAGTTTGGTTTGTGTTTTAATGCAAGTTACTGTTTAAAATGCTCAGTTAGTTGTCGGACTTTAGCAGTCCTGAACGGCAGAATGATCCAAGGATGGAAGGATCTCCTTCAGAATAATTGCACTCGCTTCCTATACAGATGGTGCTTTCTACTCCTCAATAACAAATTAAATCTCTGCATTCATAGATATTTAGTAAGTAATGACTTGGAGGTTAAAATAGTTCTGTTCTATATATGTTTGTGCATAAATATTCATGATTAAATGACTAAAAGGCGTCCCACGTGGCTGCGGAAGCAGAGTTTTGTATTTGGCTTCCGCAGAGGTGGGAATTAAGTATCAATTGTAACTTTTCTTTTTTGCCTAATATGGGGGACAGTGGAAACTTCTCATTACTGAAACTTGGCCCATGTAAGTAACTGTACAGAACAGTAATGATTTGATTTTAGCCACTGAATTTTTTTAACTGAATAGCAGACAGCTGATCTTTGGGTGGCGAGCCAACAGGTTTGCTGTTCGTTGTTTGGTTTTGGGGTTTTTTTAATGGATGGTGACAATGGTTCCCAGATAAATAAGATTAAAATGTAGTCCTGTACACGAGGCATTAAAAGTAGATTCAGGCACTTGAACATAAAATTCTTTGGACTGAAAATTGGCAGACATCCAGGGGTTTTTTTTAGTTACAGAGAGACTGGACAGGAAAAAAACCCCCGTGAGATGATCAACAATAAAGAGGAAAAGTGTACAGTAGGAAATTGTTAATTAAGATGACATTTGATTACCTGCCATTAAAATCCAATAGCTTACTCTATTTGATTTGCCGGAAGGCTGCCCGTATGCCTGCATGGTGTGCGCAGGAGCCTGCAGATCCAGTAGCCTGCTGGTCCTGGGTTCAGAACCTCGTCCCAGCAGCAGCAGCTTTTGCTCTCTGATTGCCTGCAGTTCAGCCGCTGACTTAGGTGTCTCTGCAGTTCTTCTGGCTGATAGGATTGGGTCCAGAGCTTACATTCGAGTAAGAAAACTTGGAGAAAATTGACCACGTTTAAAGGGAAGATGAAATGCACACTAAATCAACTTCAAATTAAAGTCCGTGAGAGAAGAACAGTGTTGTATTTCTGAGTACCTGGAGTAGAAACCAAATTTATTACCAGATACAAATAAGGTTTTTTTGGCAACTCTGGGCCCCCTGTTGATTCACACTGGAATGTAATGTAATGCCACTGTGGAAATAAATCACATGGCAGTGAGTTGTCTGAAGTGGGGCCTGAACTTTGGTATTATCTCTTGATGAGTTCAGTGAATTCATACCCACTACACTTGCTATTCATAACTTGTCCCTCCCAGCATCTAATTTGGAAAAGAGATTTATGTAAAAGAAGAAAGATGTTATGTAGCATCAGTGTCTGTAACGTCTGTGAGCTTTCTGAATCCAGGGTACCGGGTCAGTGATTGTTAGCCTTCAGAAACAGGGTGGCAGTGCAGGATAGGTGTGTGTGATGAACGTGTGTTGGATATGCCAGTGCTTGGTTAAGCTGACAGGTTATAGTTAATGGGAAGAGAGTGTGTGTGAAGTGGCTAAAATCAATAGAAACCTGGAGAAGAGGGAAAGTAACCAAAGCCTCCTGCTGCTTCCTTTGGGTTTTATTTCCTTTTTCAGTGAGGATAAGTGCCACCATCTCAATACAAAAATCAGGTTTAATTTTATCAAAATCATTAATTTAGGACTTTGCTCTTAAAAGCTCTACTTGAAGTCAAGAGTCTTGGAAGCAGCAGTGGAAGTGGCTGAGGGTTTGCTTAGGTGACACAATGGTGGTGGTACAGACCCGTCCCTGCGGCCCGACCTGTCTGTCGAGTTTCTGCTTTGTTTTCAACCCGGGGCACAGTCTGTGTGGCATTTCGAGATTCTCTGTAGTCCTGTGTTTCACCACTTCACACACCAGTAATCATACCACGTTGCGGTGTCCTAGGCACATATTTCAGATAAGTTCAGAAGTACAAGAAAAAAAGTTTTTAATCAATGCTTTGCTTGCCAAAACAGAGCATGGCCTTTATATGTCTGTATTTTTTTTTTTTAAATTCAGTTGTTAAGTGGCATGGAGTTCTATTTGTCCACAAATATTTTAATATACAGACCTACAGATTCCAAAGTGCTTCATTAAAGTTTGGGTATTCTATTTGCTAGATACTTAAGTAACTTTGGATGCAAACGGATTTTTAGAGGAAACTACTTTTTTTAGGAAACAGGTGATTATTTTTGTACATAGGAATTCTGTGGTATGTTTACTCTGTTCTGCCTGCTCTTGTACTTTGCCCTCTTGCCCCCAAAAGACTTGAAATCACTTCTGAATCTTTTCTCCTTAAATTGCAAATTAATTTCCAGTAGCAAATTTTAGGACTTGAGGTTTCTGAAAAGTGTCTGCGATGTAAATTTTCTGCGTAATGGAAGAATTTTACGTTAGTATCATCTTGTGTGGATGGTATCTGGAGCTTTTAAAGAAGGAATTTTAAATTAATTTCAATTAAATAACACCGTGGAAGGGCATTTACAAAGGGATATGCCAAATGATACATAAGGGAGATGCTAAATATAACTACTAAGTAGTAGTATTTGTTTGAGACTACAGTTTTAAATTAGAGTGGTGAGAACACTAGTTTTCATTTGTGTGCTCTGAAATGTAAATTGGCCAAATTATGAACTCTGCTTGTCTCAAATTGTTAGGTTTTAATGCTGTTGTTTTTTTCTTTCTCTTCTGCATTCCCCTTCCCTTCCCCTCTCCAGCTAAATGGCCTTAAAATGGCAGATGAGCCTATGGAAGAGGGAGAACCGTATTCCTACCACGTGAGTATGCTTGATAGATGTTCCCTTTTGACACTCATTAGCATGCTTCCCTTTTGAAGCACAGAATTTATGCATTCACTGCTCTTTAATAACTGTTGAACCCATCCTTTTATTTGACTAGATCTGAAGAGGCTCTAAGTCTCCAAGATGATTTTGAAAACAAGTGCCTGGGTAGGGGCTCTAAGTGCCTTGTTTGGGAAAGTTTGCTGCATGGGGCAGTGCTGTATGGAAAAGAGTCTGTGTGCTGGAGACAGCATTTACAGATCCTCAGCCTCAGAAAACGAGGAGTCCAACCTCAAAGCATTTATACCAAGTGCTGCAAGTTGCTCTTACTACACTGTCATCTGTCCTTCCTTGGTATTATTTAATGTAGTTGCTGTACGCGCATCTAGAAGGTACC
>NW_010427063.1:913-32126 GCF_000710305.1 Buceros rhinoceros silvestris | reverse complement strand
CTGCTGTTTTAGAACAGAATGAATTTTTACACCAGTACATTAATTTGACTTTCGTGTAGAAATATCCCAGATAAACTCTGAGCAGTATTTTTGTCCAGTGCCTTGGTGATGTGCGTGCTTAGAAGGTGCTGAAGACCAGCATCCTGTATGCTGGCCAGATCTTGGACTAAACTTCAGGCAAATTCTGTACGTGGTGTGGAAAAGTTGGCCATCACTTTTCCACCCACCCATCCATGTATTTTTGAACAGGATCGTGGAGGAAGGTATCAAGAACTTTGTATTAGATTAATAACTTTAAAAGTAAGTGATTTGGAGAATAAACTCTTGGGGGTAGAAACACGCAGTTCTTGGGCACTTCCTGGTGTGGAGCAAGGAAGTAAACTGTCGGTGTCACTGTGCATCCTACGTGAGCCAAGAAGGATGAGCAGTGGGTTGTCTCAATCTTTCACTGCACTTGAAGCAGAAGGGTGTTGCTGAGCTTGTTTTTAAGTGCTTGGAGCTGCATACCAGTCAAGCTGTAACGAGGTGAGATGGCGCAAAGCCATAACCAATCGCGGCATTTCTTTCAGTGCTTTGTCTCCTCTTGAACCTGCTGGGAATAGTTACCTCTTGTGCAAGGCGGCGCAGTGGGGGCTGGTACCTGAGCCCTGAGAGAGATTTGCTGCTCAAGCAGCAGAGCACAAAATCAGATAAACAAACTGGCAGCTCACAGAGGCCAATTAGAAATGAAAATTAAACTGACTTATGTATCTGTCCAGCTCTTTACCTGCTTGCTTCTTGTTGAGGATGCAGAGGTCCTTTTACACTTCAGTCATGCCAATTTTTCGTGCTTTAATGATAGTTAAGTAGGTGAAATTAGAGAGACATCTTGTGTGAAGGTAAAACACTTGATAAAATATAACTCGTTTCATACATCTCAAGTTGTTCTGTATTTGCATGGAAAACATTTTTTTTTCCTCAGTTCACATTTAGAAATACTCTGTCAGTCTCCGCAGCAACCAAAGGTGATGTCATGGGCTAATGACTCAAGGTGGGTGATAAACAGAGGAGCAGGTGAACTCTTAAAGATCTTTTCTCATGCAAAGGTTCACAGAGCTAAGGAATACAAATTAGGAAGGTGAAGGAAAAAGGCTTCTCAATATTTACGTGTTTCATACAATGAACCAGCCGTTGTGTCTGTTGTATGACTTGGTGTGTAACTAGACCTGCTGCTTTCATCTGTCATCAGATGACTTGAAATGCGGGTGTTCGTACCTGCCTGAAATTCTGGGCATGTGTTTAAAAGCAATAAACAAATGTGAACAGATAGGTGCATCTTTCCTGGGATTCCATATGTACGTGCACAGCCAGCAAGACGGAGGGGTGGAACGAAGTGGGGATGTGTACACCGTATCATCAGCGGGTTGTGTGAACAAAGGAGGAAATAAAATAGCTTAGAGTGTGAATTCAAGAATTAGCTTTGTCACCCAGCAGTGCCTTCTGATACCTGCCTTTGCCTGGGAAGCAGGCAGAGCAAACAGCCCTTTTCCAGAAAGAGCATGAAGTAGGAGGTGTAGAGGAGGGGAAAGGACGGGTATAACAACAGCTTGTGAATACTCTGAGATGTTAGTTGGAACCTTTCTTTCCCTCTTTGGACAAACAAAGCAATTAAAGCACCGACAGTTAATGCAGCATGATGATTCCTCCCCCGTTTGTTTTAATTATTGCAGTGAGTATGTACACATGTAGACGATCAGAGTTCTACCCTGAATTTCTGTATAAACTCACCTAGAGAATTGCAATGAGATACTTTCCTCTCAAGGATGATAATGCTGATCGTAAGTTTTAATGCATGGTCTTGGGCAGCAAGGCTTTCTGTAGCCAACCTGCCTATAGAACGATGCTCTTTCCTAAAACTGAGCGTAAGTTGCATTTTTCTGGTTTCTACTAAGAGAAGCTTTCAAGATGCAGATCTGAAGAGAATCTAGGAGGACAGTTAATCATTTGGATACCCTAGAGACATCAAAGTACTTGAAATCAGGTGGGATTTTCTGTTGAGTTTGGGTTGTATTTGCAGTGTGTGAGAAAATTATTGGTGTTCTTGGTAGGGCTGAGGGGAGCTGCTCCCTTTGTCCGTGCAAGCTTGGCTTGGTGCTGGAGACCTTAGCACATAGACTGTAGTTTCAAGGGTGCTTATTTTGACATCTTGCTTGTTTTGGCTTACAGAAACTTCTCTTACACCATAAAAGCTGCAATACATCATCGGATTGGTTTTCATCATGAGTGTTTGTCTTTTCACAATGTAGCTGCTTTGCTGAAGGTGGCAGTAACAGGAAAAGTCAACAGAACGCTCAATATTTCTCCTACCTCAGAACTGCCCGCAGCTTTCTGAAGGAGGTCTCCACACAGGATGGTCCTTCAATGAGCTCTGCACCCCAGAGCTGTGTTGCTTCTGTTGGATGCAAGAATTCTCAGCATTCTTGAGATGACTCATATCTTATTTATGCTCTTCAAACAGTGCCTGCTCCTCTAGCTACAAGTGGATGACCATGTTTATTATTTGCTGCTGAGAAAAGCAGTAACTACCTAAAATGATGAAACTCAGTTTAGCTTTCATTAAGCCTAGTTCAGGAAAGGGAAAGATGGGAAGAGTAATCACTGGGAAAACTAGGAGCTGCTGAGACAGGCGAGGCACAGAAATATCATCTTAGACTTGGTTTAAAAATCTGTACGTTTATTCCTTTCATGTAAGAGAATCCTTCACTGTAGCTGTAATACTTGTGACAGGAGGAAATGAGCATTCTTTGAGAGGTCTGCTTCAGTTCAGAAATTTTAGATGCATCTATTTAAGAAGGATGGATGGGAAAATGCTTCATTTGGCAGCTTTTGTCTTTGCCCTAATTAAATAATTATTTTATTTAAAAAAAAACACCAAGAAAAGAGCGAGTGTTTACATGCACTTCTAATGAGAGATGATGAATTCAGGCCTGTTGATTGTTGAATTTTGTTTGCCTTGAAATAATAGGATGAAGGAAGTGTGAAAGAAATTCCTATTACACACCATGTGAAAGAAGGCTGTGAGAAAGCAGATCCAGCACAGTTTGAACTACTCAAGGTGCTTGGACAGGGATCGTTTGGAAAGGTAAGATGATAAACTTTGTTTTCACTTGATGTCCACTCTGAACCTGCTTTGTCTTAATTCCCTTGTTTCTGTAACACCACAAGATTTGGTGTAAACTTAAAATGAGTACGGGTAGGTGGTCCTGTGGAAATTGGAGGAAGTTGTCCATCCTTTTTTGCTGTTGGATGGGGAGGAGGGAGTGTGTTTTTGACTTTACTGTGCTAGCATTTCTGACTTGACATTTTTTAGAGGAAAAGCGATGTGTTTTTCCATAGACCTGTCCAGACATTCCAGAAGGATAGTGCTGCAGCAGAGCTGCTGGGAATGTTTGAGACGATACTGATGGATTTTGTCTTTCTCCAGTCTTGCTCTGGTGCCAGGGGAGCACTGTTCAGAGCAGGACCCCAAATTGTACCAGGCACAGAGAGGCAGCAGTTTCAGTCTCTAGGCAGAAGGGCCAGTCGGTAGCAAATCTGAGGAGGTGTGCTGTGGAGAGCTATGGTTTGCTTTAACTGAAGAGAGAGCCATGTTTGTGGTTCATCTGGACCAGCATTTGCTGCTTCGTGGGAACATTGACGCCAACAGCAAGGGATTTTACCAGCTGGGTTACAGTTAGGGGTGGGTTTTATGCAACAGCTCTGGTGTTATCAAGCTGTTTGCCTAATGCCGTGCCTGGCTGAGATCACATCAGCGTTTTCAACACCTCAAGACCTCATTGCAGTGTCTAGTGAGGAATCACAATGGATGATATCTGTGTTCCGTGTAGGTTGTCTCACATCTTCTGTAGCTTAGGTTGGTGCTCGAGAGACGTTGGTGCTTGAGCAGTGTGATAGACACTGATGGACGCTTTGGAAGAGGTGGTGATTTGTCTTTTCACGAGGGTGCTCGATGTGCTGGGAATGTTTGACTTTTTTCAATGAAATCCGTATTGATGTAGCTACAGAAGAGCGGCTGTGGTAGTTTGGAACTTGAATCAAAGTAACAATAAAGAAAATAACCTGGATTTTCTTATTTTGCTGTATTTGACAAGTGATCTACAGCTAAAAGATACTAAGTGAACAATTATTCAGACAGCATATGGAAAAAACAGGCATTCTTTTGTTAAAGTATTTTCTTTTTGTGATATGCCACTTGGTGTCTTATTGCAGAAATGAAGTTACAAATAAATGTCTCAGTCACTAGTTTGAAACCTATTAGTGGAAGTAGTAATCCTAGTGTATAAGAAACTAAATTATTTTTTTAAAACCAGACTCCTAAACTAGATCTTTTGCCACACATAAAAAGCAGACAGTCAGCTTTACCTCTTTCCATTTTCCTGGTCTGCTGCTGGTTTTGTTTCTCGTGGCAGGAACAAACCTTCACATAGAGTTGTATGGGCGAGGAAAAGATTAGACGTGAGGAAGGCAGTTCATGACTGACAGTTTAGAAAACAGACTTTTTAGTATTTCTTAACGTTTCACAGCTTAAACATTTCCTTACCTGGTAGTGTTGGCTGCCAGTTCCCGTGCACGCTTCTTGTCTGTAGAGCCTGAAGAGCTGTCTCAGGGTTCAGCACATCTGGTACAGACATCTTAGCCCTGATTCGGGCAGGTTCTCACTTCCCAGCATTCAGACTGCTGACAGCCTAAGGAAGGCTTGTGCTCAGAACCCCGCCGGCTTGGCGAGACATCTCTTCAGTGATCTCTGGAAACCTGGCAGTACTTGGTTCAGGAACCAGCTTCAAGAGTTGGCTGGTGCCTGTTGCATGTCTGAGCAGAGCTTTTTTTATCTAATATTTATTGCTTTCTGGTGAAAAGAGGAAACAAACAAGAAAGATCAATGGCTTTTGCCTTCATGGTGTTTGTTTTCTCCCTCCAGTTCATGCCTCCCAGGGATCTCCCTTTGGCTTGAGCAAACCCCAGGTTTGTCTGCTGTTGCCTCACAGTGTGCTACAGCCCATCCTCTACCCGTCCTTTTCAGCATCGGTGCAGGGTTTAGCACCACTTCACAGAAACAAAGCATTAACTTTGGGTCTGTTACTGAGGTTCTCCTCAGCCTTTGATAACGTTCCGAGGCTTCGGCACCTGCTCTGCTGAAAACGGCCTGTGGTTCGCTTGGGTGAATCGCTTTGCACAGTGTGTGTCCGTCTGGATTGTGCTTTACAATTGCAGAACCGACTGTCGCAGTTTTGCAGGCCACAGGGCTGTGGAGGCACCTGCAGATGTTTTCTGATTTGCTGGTGTTTGAATTACTCCCTTTGCTGTTTGAACATCAACATAGAGAGCAGTGCTGTGGGTCAGTCATTGGGCAAAACTTAAAACAAAAGCCTGACAACCTTGAAACAAGAGGACATTTATTCTTCTAATCAGGGCTTAAAATAAAAACAATCCTTCTCCCAACCCTGTACCGTTTAGTCAGTGACAGGGTATCAATTTCTGAATCTAGAATGGAAAAGTTAACAAGTTCGTTTGATTTTTTTTTTTTAAATGATTTCTAACAAAGTCTCTATGTAAATCTAGTGTTAATGAAAATCTGAGTAAGTTAAGAGCAGAGAGGCAATTTTGGGCAGCTCTTGGCTTTCTCTTATGACTTGTACTCTCTTTTAAGAGTACAAATATTCCTTGTCACTCGTAATTGTTGTTATAAGAACAACAACTTGGAAACAGGAGCACTGACCAAACAGTTCTGTAAATTGAAAGACCCAGTAGTTAGACTGTTAGTCAGCAGAGGTATTTGTGCTCTGTTATTCTATCTAATCTTACACTTTTCTTAGTGCTGAGTTACACAGCATCTCTCTTTAAAACTCCTCTGGAAAGAAAAGAGTAGAAAAACCTGTTGGAGTTGCTGTTCCAGAGGGAGAGGGAACTTTGATCTTAAACGGTGAGGTTCCCTCGCTCCCCTCTCGCCATTCTTTCAGAATTCAGTAATAGAGCCTGTCACATATTGGAGACTTGGGTCTTAGACCTCAGCAATTGCTTAGGAGGAGGCAGAATCCCCTGGGAGACCAGGCAGAATCGTCATTCTCCGAGAAAAGTAGTATAAAGAAACATGTTTATTCAGTACTTACTCGATAAGAACTGATTTAAACAGCTCACTGTAGGAAGGAATGTATAGTTTATGACCAGTCTGAACACTTCAGAGAGCTTGGTGGTGCAGGGACCTCTCATCTTGCCCTTCCTCTAAAGAGGTGTGCTTAGGAGACAACCCGGAACGCTCTCTGAAATGAAGAGGAGGTTTGCAAATGCTCAGCCACAGTCGTGTGTTTGATTGCTTATGCAAAAAGACTGACTGATTCATTCCCCAGGGGGTTTGAGGGACGGGACGGGACTACGGACGTTCTGTCCGTATTACTAAGGGAGAAGTAAAGCTGTAGTAATGCTTTTTGAGTCAGGTCGATTTAGTGTTTACATGCAGTGTTTTCAGCAGTAATTGTAAAAATGGGGTTTATGTTACCAGGTCTTCCTCGTACGGAAAATAATTGGTCCTGATGCTGGGCAACTTTATGCAATGAAAGTATTGAAAAAAGCTTCTTTAAAAGGTACGTGTCTCTCTTGAAATGGAACTGGAGAAAATTCTTTTCACTACACCAGTGTCTCTTAAACGAGTCCTGTAAATACTTCTGTTTAATAGCTTTTTTAATCTTATTTTTCAGTGAATTCATAACTCTTCTCTGACAGTAGCTTTTTTCTAGAGTAACTTGTAAGTTCATGTTAAGAATTATTTTAAATCTGACCAGCTAGCTTTAATTATGTAGTAAAAAGTACTTTCAAAGTTTGAAATTGCCTTATTTAGTTCTGTTTAGTCTTTTCATTATATTAAACCAAATTAATTTCATAAACGGGTTTCCTTTTGTCTTTTAAGTTAGAATTCTACTGTGGTTAAAATTAAGTCATTCCCATGGCAAGCGAACTTACTGGTTTGGCATTCAGAAGACACTTTACTGGATGCAAGTCCACTGTGTGCACGTGGGGACTGTACTAGTTGAAGAGGGAAGAAATAATCTTAAAAGAGAGAAAATATATGTTCAGTGCAGACAGTTAATTCAGAGGTTGGAGTTAGCTACCTGGAAATGTAGATGTGAGCTGTTTTCTTCAAAGTAGCATGGAATATCACAAAATATTGGGATATGTTGGGAAAAAATGAAGGCAAGGAAGCTCGGGCAGGTAAGAAAAAAGTAAGAGTTTTGCTGTCTGAGAGCACATGTTTTGTGGGAGACTTTAGTAGGGTAACAAGGAGAAATATTAGTTTAGACAACAAAGACCTTCCATGTGCTAATTTCTGCTCTATTTGGATTGTACCAAATACAATTTTTTATAAGTCTTTTTTCTTTTTCCCCCGCAGTTCGGGATAGAGTGCGTACAAAGATGGAGAGAGATATATTAGTAGAAGTAAATCATCCGTTTATCGTCAAACTGCACTATGGTTGGTATTGCTTGTTTGGCTACGGTTCCTTTCGCTGCTTTAAGGCATAGCTGATCTTGTCCTTTCTCAGTTTCCTTGTTTTAGTGTCCAGAGTAGGTTCTAGCAACTTTAACTCACAGGGCTAAAAAAGGATGTAAATGTATACAGAAGTTCTAGGTTAAGTGGTCTTGAAATTAAAGATGTGGAAAATTCTGACAAGTTCTGTGGAGGTTTACTTCTGTAGAGTACCAAACCACACTAATTCACGTACATGGAGTTCCCCCACTTGACAAAGGAGAAATAAAAGAACAGTTTTTTAATGATCTCTTATGAGTCACGTGTGGCTGAATTATTTTAGCTCCATCACACAAATACTGCCTTTTACTGAAATACCCAAGTTGTAAAAGCATTCAGATGTGTTTGGAAGATCGTCTCTGTCACACAACTAACTATTGCTGTTTTTCTGTTGTTTTTCTAAGCCTTTCAGACCGAAGGGAAGCTTTATTTAATACTGGATTTTCTCAGGGGAGGAGATGTATTCACGCGATTATCCAAAGAGGTAAGTACCTAAAATTTTATCTCCACTCAGTGTTAGACAGAGGGATTTTTTGTCAGTGTAGGGTTGTATTCCCCCTTGTCATAGACAGATTTTTAATAACTCAGTTGGGCTTCCCTTACATATTCTAGAACATCCTCTGTGACCTTAAGGAACATGAGTGTGAACTGATGAGTAGCCCAAGTTTTAATTTGGTATCTGCAAAGTACAGTTCTTTTGTCTAAAAATGTTTTGTTGCCTGGAAACCCAACTGCAGTAAGTGAAGACTGAGCAATAAAGACAGGGGATGTGTAGTTCTCATGCTCAGTCAGCTTCGGTGCTCCTGGAAGCCTGTGTCTGTGAGATTGCTGCTGCCTGCTAAAATTTCATAAAGCTTAAGCTCCCAAAGTGTGAACATGGAGCATTTTGGAGACCACTCCTCTTCATCTAATGCAGGCATACAACTGGAACTTTAATTTTTCATTTCTATTTTTGTTTTCTGGAGAGAGCTTCAGAGGAGGGAATATGGTGCAGCCTGGTTTTTTTTTTTTTTTTTTGGTTTAAATATTTGTCATCAAATATTTATTACATGTTAAGTGTGATGAACATCTTTGAAACATTAGCAAAAAGAAAAATCAGTCTTATAAAGATCTAAATTTTTAATGGCAATTTCTGAACAACTCCGCAGTGAGAGCTTTTCAGTGTTTTCACCAGCAAAAATACATTTATATTGCTAATGCGTAGGAAAACCCACTTTCTTAAATGAGAAAACTGGGGATCTAACTTTTTTTTGTGTGTTGGGAAGGAGTTGGGTACATCCCCACTACGTAAGGCCATGGGCTAGTTTTTTTTCCCTGTATGCTTTTTGTAAAAATAAAGCTATACTTTTAAGAACAGGCAAAAGAGGAGGAAGAATTTAAAGGCGTTTCTGTTTCCTTTTTCTGACCTTGGTAAACCAGTGATCATGTGTGAGAACTAAGCTCAAAATTAATTAACCTTGAGGCTAAAACAGAGGTTAAAAGCTTAAACCGACTGACTTGTAAAGAGTTATTGCAGCAATAGGTAGGAAAGAGGTCACTCCCTGCTTTGGTAGGGAATGTCTAATTATAGCGAAATTCTGGTATAGCAGAAAGAACTGTTCTTCTAACACAGCTGGGATTACCCAGCCTTAAATAAGGGACATGAGTCTATCCGTAATATTAGCGAGGTGGTTGGCAGAGGCATGTGCTCCCTTTGGGAATAGAGTAGCAATGCCTGTCGAGTGTTCTTACTGTTAAGCCTCTACGTGTTTATTGGAAAACTGCAGTTACCTTCTATGATGGCTTTTCAGCCCCTGCTGTGTGCATAGATAAGAACAAATGAGGCAAGACGAGGTATTTCCAGAAGCATGTGGCAAAACAAAGGCAGTGGACAATGCACGAGGGTAAATTCCCTGTGGCATTTCATACTTTGCACAGAACTATAATTTTCAATTAATTTGGTTTAGTCTGAGGTTATTAAAACACTTCCATTCATCTTTAATTTCTGATGTGGGTACGAGAGTTTCAGCTGTGGAGGTGAACTAAGTTCATAATGAAGTTTTCATCGGTACCATTGAATGAAGTTGACTCGTTTGGTGTTTAATTTGACACAGAAAGCGGTTTTTTAAGTGAAATTATTTTGGGGGAGAGTGTAGATTACCATTCAGCATCATTGTAATCTGAGATTGGCATTTTGGCTACTCCGGGAGGAATGACGTCCAAGCTTTCCTCTTGCTTTTTTGGATATAGATGAAAAACATCAACATTGCTCTTTAAAAAACCACGGTGAAACTCTGTGTAGTGTGACAGCTTGATTGTACATACAGCGTTAATACCCACCTCTTTGGAAATTAGGAGTATGTCACTTCTTTCTAAATTATTTCTACTTTACTTTCTAAATGATGTTACTGTGAATTCAGTCAGTCATGCAATACAACAGTCTTATGCTAAATTTTAGGATGCAGTGGAAAACAGTACACCCAGAACGGTGGCAGGAGTGCGGGTGGTCAGTACCGTACATATTTAGTCAAACGCCAACTATAACAATTGAAGTTATTACCTTAGGAGTTGGCTAATGCTCTGCAGTAACTGCTGATGGGTTCGTTTATGTATCACGGGTAGTTCTTGTATATACTTGACGATTAACCCATATTAGCATATAATTTCTGTTGGATCAATCCATGAGTTACGAGTTTGTAAGGTCCTTCTAAAACGTATTTTGCAATTTAGGCAGACAGAACTATTTTTTTTAGATTGCAGTTTTAAAAACTGAAGACAAGATCAGAAGGTAAATCTATACAGTTCTTATTAGGTTATGTTTACAGAGGAAGATGTGAAATTCTACCTCGCAGAACTGGCCCTTGCTTTGGATCACCTTCACAGCTTGGGAATTGTGTACAGGGACCTGAAGCCAGAAAAGTAAAGTAAAATGTATTTTACCATTATTACGTGTATTTTGCTTGTGCTTTGCATTTTACACTCTAGTCATGTTAAAAATTAAAAGTATTTTTGTTAGATTATGTAAACGAACGTAAAATGTAAAAATCTGTCTTGTGACTCAAATGATATAATATTGGCTTTTTAAATTAATAACAAGTTGGAGACAATTGTTAACTATATTTTTAATGTTACATGTAAAATTCCTCTTTATGTGTGTTGGTGAATGTGAATTTTAATTTTCAGCATTTTGCTTGATGAAGCAGGACATATCAAGTTAACAGGTAGGTAACACCTCTTAGCATCGCACTTTCTGATCGTATTTCTGTGTAAGCTTCTAGTTACGAGCCTGAGATAGGTGTAGCCGTGGCTGGAGTATGTGTGAGCCAGCAAGACTTTTAAATCCGTATAAAATTGCAGAAAAATGTTCTATGAGGAACTATTAAAATACCTTCTGGGAAGTGATATATACAAAAGACTGACTCTCAGAAATTCACAGTAAACTTGTTTCTGAAAAGCTTTAAATTACATTTAAGGTGATGCTTTTCCATGGTAGATTTCCTGATCTATTTTGATCTATAAATATTGCTGTTAGATTCCAAGAGAAAATGAAGTTTTTTTTAAACTCTCAGAGTCTCGGTGGGATAACTGTGATAGAAATCACATTTATAAAATGCACAGTTTTTAAAATTCTGCATGATATATTGAAATCCAGTTGAGTCCTAAAATTCTCACTTCCTTCTGAAACTGGAAAGAATAATTGATTAATAATCAGGTCCCCTTTGGAAAAAGGGGCCCTTGACAGCCTCGTCGTGAGAGTCGGGCCGACGTCAAGGTCCTGTATATGCAGTGGCACTGTTGACACTAGGGGGAAAGCGGTGGTCTGGGCATAAAGTGGGCAGATCCGCGAGACGCTGCTTTGCCGAACTTGAGTCAGGTTGCAGAACCATGTTGTCTTATGTAACAACAGTATTTTTAGTCTGATTTTATTTATTCATCATTCGGTAATACAGGAGCATGCAGACTGCGTTCCCTTTGAAACGCGGTTTTACTTCTCTCCGTTTCTTGTGCTAATAAAGCAGGCAGTAAACAGAAAATGAGAAGTTCTGTTTATCTTGAGGCTCTAAATATGCAATATTTCACATATTGAGGAGTAATATTGACGGTCAGTCTTCAAGTTAATATGACTTACGGGATGGTTTTGGTGGTACGTGGTAAACTGAATGTCTGCGGTATCTCCAATACCTGCGGTTCACACAACCCTGCTGAAAGCCAGCTGACAAAAGCTGTCAGCACATGGGGTTTGAAACGCCGTTTACAGTGTTGTGTGCTTTCTTTACTGGCTGTATTCTTGTAATGCTGTTGTTGTAGACTTTGGACTCAGCAAAGAATCAGTAGATCAAGAGAAGAAGGCGTATTCTTTCTGTGGTACTGTAGAGTACATGGCCCCCGAAGTGGTAAACAGGCGCGGGCACAACCAGAGTGCTGACTGGTGGTCCTTTGGTGTTCTCATGGTACTGTATGCTTCGTCACTTCCCTTGCTTAAGGTCCCAAATACACTGCGGCTGTCTAAGCGAACGGGAGATAATGTAGTTGAGAATAAGCTTGCCCAGATCTGTGGGTAAGGGGAAGACAGAATTCAAAACCTGAATTGCTACTGAAATAGTAACAAATTTGAATAAAATTTACTTTTTACCTGCTTAGCCCTGTAAGGAAACTGCTAGCACCTCTCCAAATGATGGGAGTAGTCTGATAGGACTTTAGAACAGCCGTAGTCAGTGGGAAACTTTTTTATTTTGCATGCTACTTGGTAGTTAAAATAAAACCTGATGACTCGATTTGATGGAATGTTAATCGCTTTTTGTGGAGTAAGCCTGTGGAGTGAATTCTGGAGCAGAGTGGGGAAATAAGGCAGTAACCGCTGGTGCTTACGCTTTTGCCGCGATGCCTTAGAGCATCAGGCTGAAATACGTATAGTGACAGCAAAAGTCAAGTACTGCTTTAGAATTTATTCTTCTTGCTGCTTTAAGACTAGCAGTATCTAAAACTTGGTTATGGAGGGGATTTTCTTACTCCAATTCAAGTAGCTTATGGACGTACAGTATTCCTGCATCAGCGTTACATTACACTCGCTGCTGTCGTTATCGTGTAAACGGCCAATGAAAACAGAAGTGTGGAGCTGTGAACTCTTCTGCTGATCTTTGAACAGCTCGAGCCAATGTGTCTAGTGCAGCGATAGGGAAGAGGGCAGGACTTGGTGCTTTGTGTGAGCAACTGGGGACAGAAGTGTTGATTGTGATTAATGTTTGTTCTTTTCAGTTTGAAATGCTTACTGGTACGCTGCCATTCCAAGGTAAAGATCGAAACGAAACTATGAATATGATACTGAAGTAAGTATATCTCCTTTCTTTTTGGAAAGTCAGACAATGCCATTTTAAACGTGTTTTACCAGCTTGTTGTGACTCATTGTGCTTGAAGAGTTTTAAGCCCGAACAGGAACAGAAAAGCCAAGTCCCCCAGTGAGGTTTAGATCCCAGACTATGCAAATACTCTGAAGTGTCTGCAGAAATTAAAATCTTGGGGGTGAACTTTTATTTTCATTGTGGGCGTGTAATGAAGATAAAACCAGTACGCTGAATTAGACCAGTGTTATTTACCACTCATGTTGTTATACTCTGCTGCTACTGTTACAGCAGACTGTGTTTTGTAAGCAGTAGTTGCTCAGGTGTTGTTTTGTGTACGTGTATACGGAGCATGCACTTAGGTGCTCACATTTTTCTTCGGTTACAACAGAAGCTGTCTAACGAGACAAACTAGGTAAACTGGGGATTAGCAAGTGAAGTTGTTGGGCAAATGCATTCTCGTCTTTGTGTGGTTAGCTCACAAAGAATTTCCTTTAGACCACATGAGGACCCTTGGGCCTTTTGAGGGGGCGACAGTCAGGGAAGGGGCAAGAAGCTCAGTCCTTACCGACAATCGGCAGTTGGCACTTACCTGAGTATGAATTCACAGTAACGTTACCTGTGAGAGCGGACAGATTTATCTCTGGCCTCACTTGGAGCTCCAGGTGATGCTGTAGTTCTTGCCTTAGTGCAATTTTCATAAACTGAGCTTGGTAAAGTTGGGAAGCTTTTACCTGATGGCTTAACAAGCTACTCCCTGAGGCTCTGCTTCAAGAGGAGTATTAGCAATCGCTTTAGGGGCAAGTAATTTGGAATTTGCTGAGTCTCTTCTGGGCTGGATTCCAGTAGAGGTATTTTGGTGATATCTTCATGTCACCAGGAAGTTATCTTTGAAAATACTTCAAGTGTTCATGAGATAATTGTTTTACTCTATTTTAGCATCAAGCTTGTTTTGGGGGTTGGGGTGGAGGGGGAGTGTGTGTTGGTTTTTTTGTTTGTTTGTTTTTCTTTTTCTTGAAAACCAGTCAAATAACATGACATTTAAAAGCCAGTGAGTTGGATGTGTACGTGTACACTCTACAAGACTTCTGAACAGATCCTTGATACATCAAATTGTGCAACGAAGTCTCTGTAGATGATTTTTAGTAAGATACATCTCTTCCTCTTACTTGTTTTCTCTTTTCCTTTAGAGCAAAACTTGGAATGCCGCAGTTCCTCAGCCCTGAAGCACAAAGTCTTCTGAGGATGCTGTTTAAAAGAAACCCATCAAATCGATTAGGTTGGTTCGTTTATTTGGATCTTTGAAATAAAAGTAGTTGGGTTGAGTTGATTAGTTGAAGAAAGCAGTCGCTAGCCACTCTCAAGCTCCAGATGGTCAGTAAGATTTGGGTTTAGATCCCATTTCTTGTTAGTTTGGATCATGACTCCCTGGGTTTGGCTAATGAATGATTGCTTTCTTGGACCAGTGACTCGTAGCAGTGAGCCAAAGCTGTGAGTGTCAGAGCAAAGAATATCAACAATCTGTATTTAAGGATTTCTTGTCCGCTGTTTGCCTCCCTGATGAGGTATACACAATTAAGTCTTTGGCAGCCTTGGAATAGTTCTGTATGTACAACTCCTTCAAATAACCAGGTCTGTGCAAAGTTTTTAGAAATGAACTAGTTTTTAATGCAGCCTTCTTTAAAGACTTAACCCTCAGTGTTTAAAGACGGCATTCTATTTGTTCAGGAGCTGGTTCAGATGGAGTTGAAGAAATCAAGAGACATCCCTTTTTTTCTACTGTGGACTGGAATGTAAGTACGAAATGATCTGAGTGATAAAGCTGCT
This sequence comes from Buceros rhinoceros silvestris, assembly GCF_000710305.1. Lineage (NCBI taxonomy): Eukaryota > Metazoa > Chordata > Aves > Bucerotiformes > Bucerotidae > Buceros > Buceros rhinoceros. The sequence continues at coordinate 17,426 of NW_010427063.1, read as the reverse complement.
TTTAATTTTTCTACATGTTGTAGCATTGAAGTATTTGCATCTGAATAGGGCACAACAAACACTGCAGTACTGCTGACTGTTACATTCTGGATTTTACTATAATCCTACTTGGCATCCAGAGCTGCGTGTTTATGGTATAGAGAGTATTAATTATAAATTGTGCATTTACTTTTTTTAAATAATCAAGAGTTCCAGCAATCTAAAGCTTAAATTATCTTTTAGAGCATTTGTATTTGGGAGAGGATGCTGGTGTTGCCTTTGTGTGAGAATCCTTCTCTTCAGTGTGTGTCTGTCTAGTGGTTCTGTGCAGGGCACAAAAACTTGCTGTGACTGTAATTCTCTTTGGCTTCTCTCTAGTTACCCACATTACATTCCTATTTTATCAGGCCTGTTCCATTCACAGTCGAAGTATTGACTCTGGGGCTCAGAGATGATCAGGTGTCTGTATGAGTTCACAATTGCTTGCTTAAATTTGTAACAAGCGTCTTGATGCTTTTCCATGGTGGTTCTCTGATCTTTGAGATGTGTTTCCCAGAAACGTTCTCAAAACCAAGATGCTCGATATCAAATACACCCACTCTGCAAACACTCCTTTGCTGTAATGCCCTCAGAAGGACAGACACAATAAATAAGATGTTGCTGTGCTGACAGGACTACCTGCAGTGCCGGCCCGTACTGTGCCCAGCTGTTTCTTTAAAGCCTGTTGTTGTTATCCTTCTCTATCTCTTGTACTCACTTCTGCAGCTGCTTTTCTAGCTGTGTGTGTGCAGCATCCACTGCAGAGTCCTGATTAGCAAGTAGAGTTTGCAGTAACCTCTGTTTTGTGTGAGTACACTTGGTAGGAGAAGGCTGTGTGGTCACAGCTCAATTATCTACTTTTTTTGTTTTTCAAGGGGCTGATGTTGAAATAAATACCAGCAAGGAAGTTTGAACATCTACAGTTCTTAACTCCTTTTTTTTAATACTTTTTTTTATTTTATAGGGCTTTGTGTTTATTTCACTGTGGTGATTGATGACCACTCTGTATTTTATCTCATGATTTCTACAGAATGAATTCAGGTCCCAGTTCCTTGTTCGGTGTTTTTTAAAATTGAAATGTGTTGCATGTTCTTGTGCAGGAAAATTAAATGAAAAGAACTACAAAAACTAGGTCCACAAGGGTGAGAGAAACGCCGAGAATGTTTTCAGAACTTCCTGAACTTTGCATGGGGTTTTAAGAACATTTGGCATGGGATTTTCCTTAACTGTAAATGGGCGTATTGCTGACTTGAGATCACTTGGGCAACACGGTTTTCTGAAGCACGTTGAGTGAAGGAGGAGCCAATCTAGTTTAGTAGATTAAGAAAAACCTGGAATAGAGCCTTGAGAATCGGCAGCTCTTTGCCCAGAGGGACGTGCCTGTCACTTGTGCGAGGTCTTTGTCTGGGACCCAGAATGGAAAGGTAGAGGCTGGATTCCACAGCTTCCCTTTGGGCTGGGTTTTTCAGGGTTCTGACAGAACAGCAGAGAAAAAGGTCTGAGACGGCGACGGAAGGTAAGATGTGCTCTGGCTGTTCCACATTCTGTTTGGTTGCATTTCCCATAGCATTTCCAATCAAAGGAACGTGGAAATAACTCAGTTTTTCTGTATATATTTGTGGGTTTTTACTTGCTGTATATTATTCTCTTTTTAACAAAACTGTTTTAATACAATAACATTTGAGTTGCTCTCCCTTTAGCTTAGCCATGTTACAGCACCCATGGAAGTTTCCTTCATTCTTAATTATATGACTTTGTCCTTCTACTTCAGAAACTGTTCAGAAGAGAAATTCAACCCCCATTTAAACCTGCTTCTGGGAAGCCAGAAGATACCTTTTGTTTTGATCCAGAATTCACAGCAAAAACACCAAAAGGTAATTGTGCTTGGTTACCATTGTCCTTGGTAAATCGGTGAGGTTCATGGGACGAGAGGGGTCAAATTCATGTTGCAACAACAAGCTTACTAACAGAAAAAGCCAGGGACAAAATTAAAAGCAAAGGGTGCTGGTACTTTGGAGGAGTAGATCTCCTCAGTGCGTTCCTATTTGAAATGTTCTGCTAAACTTTGATTCACCAACACACACAAAAAAAGGAATGTTAACAGTTGAATCATGGTTTCTAGTTATGGTTTCAAGTAAGACCTGCAGTCTTACTTTACTTTTTACTTAGACTGCAGTGTTTGGGGAGAGGGAAGCATTTAATACTAAAAGTAAACTCAATCTGATGGCAGCAATGATTATTTTTAGGGTCAGTATTTTGGGGTCACTGAAAAGCTTATGAAAACTTGATCTTTAAAGTATCCCTTAGATTATTGCACTGTGAAAATTTCCAAATAACTGAACTTGGAAACACAGACAGTAAGTGAAAAGATTTACTAAGTCTTGACTTACTAAGACTTGAAGCTTAATATGCTTCAAGTTTCACTTCAGGTTTTCTTTTGTGGATTATTTTCACAATAAAAAGACCCACTTGCCATGTTTGTTTGGAGAACGTCTGCAGTTCTGATAGGCTACGCAGAATTATCAAGCTGTGCTTCCTGTGGAATCTCAAACAGTGAGTTCAGAGGTGCATGTAATATAATCTGAGGAAAATTTGGTTCTAATTATCCAGTAGTATTACTAATTGAATATTCTTGTATTGCCTTGCTCCTGCCTTGCCAGCAGCACGTGTACTGCTGAAGCAGCAAAGTCTGTGGGCAGCCCTTGAACATAAGACTATGGGCTTTCTTCTTTCTCATAAGTAGTGTTATGCTTCAATAAACTTCTTCTTAAAAACATGTATTCAGTTAGTTCCTGCAGTGTTTTGCAGTTTATCTAAAACCCAGAAACTTGCTGTGTGCGTGCTTTTGAAATAAGACAAGATGGGGCAACTTCTAGCGTTGCCCTTATTCCCTTCCCTTCCCTCAAAATGCTTTTTCCACCATCTCTCTCCTGCCTGTTAAAACCTAGCCTTGCTAGGACTGAGCCTTGCTAATGAAATGTGTGTGTCACTAGATTCTCCAGGAGTCCCACCCAGTGCAAATGCACACCAGCTCTTCAAAGGATTTAGTTTCGTGGCAACTACTACTGTAGAAGATCATAAAATATCACCACTCACCAACATACTGCCAATCGTGCAGGTAACCTCGTGGTTTGGGGGAACATCTTCTGACATGCCAAAGATTGAGCAAAGATTAGTGTGAACAGTCTGGGGGTTTCGGGCTGGGGAGACTGTTATAAACTGTGCATTAGTGAAGAGCCTCCTCGGGGTATTTCTGAATTGGAAAAAGGGTGTTGCGGTTTTTCTGGAGGCAGAATTGGAAAGAGAAGACAAGGGCAAGCACAAGAACTGTGTGCTGTTGAAAACAGTGTTGTGGCAAAGGGCGTCTTGTTGCTGTAGATGACAGCTTGTGTGTGTTTGGTTTCTAAAGCAGCTTCATGGGAACAGCGCGCAGTTTAGTGACGTGTACGAGCTGAAGGAAGATATTGGGGTCGGCTCCTACTCGGTGTGCAAGCGATGTGTGCACGTAGCTACAAACATGGAGTTTGCTGTAAAGGTACTTTAGATAAATGTTGCTGTGACACTTCTGAGATTATTGTGTAGTGGATTTGTAAAGGCAAATACATGAAGGTTCTAGTTACTGAGCTGTGAGAAATGAAAACTGGTGTTTTCTTCATTTGCTTAAACGGTGCCTTGGCTCCTATAGCCCTTCTTTTTGTGGGTAAATTTATGGCCTTGAAGAGCTGCCTTTGCAATTGCAGACTTGAAGCCTGAAAATGCTGTGTGATGATGAGCACACTCAAAATAAAATAAGATCCGCAAGGGTGGAACTGGGCTGCAGGGAAGGAGCGCTGCTTCTGACGGTCCAGTGCATTTGCTTGTCAACTGGGGCAGAATAAACTGCATTAACAACACAGTTTTAACTGGTAATAAGGAGAAAGCAAGAAATGAGTAAACAAGTGGGATGTGAAGCTGGGAGATGAATTAGTCATGATTAGTAAGAAGTAATGAACTCTGGAAATGTTTTTAATCTGTTGTTGAAGTGAGAATGTAAATACAAGAAAATGTCGTTATTAAATACTTTGTTTAGCCAAGTTGTTTTTCCTGGTGCTATATTTTGCAGATAATTGATAAAAGTAAAAGGGATCCCTCAGAAGAAATTGAGATTCTCATGCGTTATGGACAACATCCAAACATTATTACTTTGAAGGATGTATGTACCGCTTTTTTTTTTCTATTTTTATTACCTGTTGTTACACAATAGTCAAGAAATAAATGTAGATGGAGGGAGTTCATTGGGATTTATGAGGTTTCTTTTACATAGTAAACTGTATTAGGAGAGCAGTACATATAGTGAAGTGTTCAGTATTCCAAAACATGACGTGGTCTAAATGCTCTTCAGTGAACTTGAAGTGAGAAATTCTGTAAGTGTGAAATATCTTACTTCAAATGAGTATCTAGTGTGTCAGTCATCCAAATTGGAAAAGCTTGTTGTCCTGTCTAAGTGCCAGCAGCTGCAAGTGGTCCTTGGAGGGGAAGAGCCCCGGGGAGTGGCACAGTGGTACCCCAGAGAGGGCTGCTCCGCTCTTAGAGCGGAAGTTCCTAGAGTCACAAATTAGCAGTCGATTACCTCAGCGTCTCTCGGAATGACACGTCAGCTCTCTGATGCTTCATGCCTTAAGGCTCCTGAATTGCAAAATTAAACTTTTCTGCTCTTAGTGCTCCACGTTTGAGTGTGAAAAAGTGAACCATCTAGTCTGTAATTGTAATTTATCAGGATGTGTAATTATAGATGTTCTTTTTTAATACCCGTGTGTGTTTATATACTTCTGCACTTGTTAAACTCCTGGTCAGGTGTACGATGACGGTAGGTTCATATACCTTGTCACTGAGCTGATGAAAGGAGGAGAGCTGCTTGATCGGATTCTCAGACAGAAGTTCTTCTCGGAGAGAGAGGCCAGCGCTGTATTATACACGATAACAAAGACTGTGGACTACCTGCACTGCCAAGGAGTGAGTGGTTTCTTCTGTGGCATAGCTGCTTTAGCTGCTATTTATTAATACTGCTATTAACTGTATTAATCTAGAGAATAGCTTTTATAAATTGCAAATTACATACAAATGTACACGCAACTAACTGTTTGATTTTAAAATTTCTTTGTTTAAAGGTAGTGCATCGAGACCTTAAACCTAGTAATATTTTATATACGGATGATTCAAATAACGCTGATTCTATCAGGATTTGTGATTTTGGATTCGCAAAACAACTTCGCGGAGAAAATGGACTGCTTCTCACTCCGTGCTACACTGCAAACTTTGTGGCACCAGAGGTAGTAAGCTGTCATGTGTGTTCTCTGTGCTGGTTTTGATGCGTGAAATACTTAAACTTTTTAGCGGTGCTTAAAAAGAAAAGATAAATTCCACTAGTGTTCCTGAAATTTAATTATCCATACTTTATAAACACTAGTGCATGTGTTTGTAATAAAACTGTTTTTTAAAATAGCAGAATCCACCCTCAAAAAAAAAAAATCTAAGCCTGCTGAGAACCTTAAGAGATGATGTTCAGGGACCAAGAAATACTGTTGATATTTACTGTAACCTGTGTATTGAAAAATAATCTGACCTCTGAAATCATCCTGGCATTGTCTTTACCCTTCCTTCAGCCATGTACTGATGCTGGTTTGGGCTGTTTTATTAATGTACGAAAAGTCTTGAACACTCTTTGTCTTATAGGTTCTCATGAGACAGGGCTACGATGCTGCTTGTGACATATGGAGCTTGGGTGTTCTTCTTTACACGATGCTGGCAGGGTGAGAAACTCTTCTGAGCTTTCTTGTTTACCTAAAATTCCAGCAGGCTGCATGACTCCATGTTCCATTAAAACTGTAACCGCTACCTCATTGCCTTGAGTGCGGAATGACAGACACACTGAAGTGGAGCAGGAAGCTATAAGTAAATTTGTACATAAACTAGGCTTATCCTACAGGTAGGTTCAAGGCTTCTCACTTCTACAGTGCGCGGCTGGGGGATGCCAAAGACTCTCCCCAGTTTCCAAGAGATCTTTTCTTCTCTGCAGAGCTTTCAAAGCACTAAGATGGAATGGATTAAGCTTAACTGTTACTGTTTGAAAGCTAATTTGAAATCTGAGGGGTATTATGATCTAACTAACTAATCAGAGTAAGATTTGGGGTTTATAGTTAAAACGAACTTGGTACTAGCCTGTGATCCCAGGAGATGCTAGAACATCGTGATACTCTTGACGTTGTTAAAAGGTGTGTTGAAGTGATTCAGATCTGCCAATTTAGTTCTTTCAAGTTTGTCATAGCAGGTTTTGTAGAAAGTCAGACAGATTTGCAGGAAACCCTGTGCTCTATTACAAGTCTCAAAAACAATGATCTCATGGTTTAAGCCTCCCAAAGTCATTCAAGTAAAACACTATCATGAAGATTTCCTTGTAGCTTTTCCCCAACTGATAGATTATGTACGTTGTGCTTGTTCTCTAACGGAAGGCAGGACTGTACTCCAGCTTTATTGGGCCGTCCTGTTAGGGTGCTCTCCCAGGTCTGGAGTACTTTACGTGCTCTGGTAACCTAGCACGTGTTTGTGAATCACTTCGATTTAACCTGGAAGTCTGCGCTGAACTACAGTGCGTTAGTAAGATCGTGACTTAAGACATCTTTTTAGTCTGCATTTCCCATTTTTTCTGCCTGATTAACCACAATTATGGGGAAAAGAAAATCATATGGTTTGGAAGATAAAATGCTAATATAAGAAATATTCAGTAGCATATAGTGTGTTTCTGATACCAACTCAGAATGATTCATGAGATTTTACCAATTTCTTGCAGCTTCTGGCCTATAACAAGACATGGTTTTGTCTTTCACAGCTATACTCCATTTGCCAATGGTCCTAACGATACTCCAGAGGAGATCCTGGTACGGATAGGCAGTGGAAAATTCTCTTTAAGTGGAGGCAACTGGGACACTGTTTCAGACGCAGCAAAGGTGTAAACGTGTTTTGTTTTGTTCTCACGCTGTTGTAGAATTCAAAAAGAACTGCTAATGAACTTTATGAAGTAGACTGCTCTAACACAGCAGTTCCCTGTCGCTATTACCCGCAAATGTCATTGCAATGAGGGTCTTCAAGTCCAACCTCCTGCTCATAGCAGGGTCACCTCTGAGACCTGACCAGGTAGCTCAGAGTTCGATTCAGTCTGCCTTTTAGAAACCTCCAGGGCTGGAGATTGAACAGCCACTTGGGCGGCCTCTCCCGGGGCTTGGCTGCTGTAACGAGGAAAAAGCTTCTTCTAATTTCAAGCCAGAACATCTCTTGCTTTACTTTGTCCTCTGTCTCCCTTCCTTTGGCCATGCTGATGTCAGCCTTCTTGGACGCCAGGTCACACTGACAGCTCAGGTTCAGTTTGCTGCCTATCAAAACTTCCTGGTCCCCACCCTGTGCCTTGGTGACCATTTCTTCCTTTCCAAGTGCAGGACTTTGCGTTTGTCCTTGCCGAATTTTGTGTGGCTCTACTTAGCCTGTTGCTCCGCCCTGCCCTGCCCTTGAACTCATTAGCTCTTTCCCCACACCCCCAGTTTGGTGCCCCCCCCACTGCCAACTTGGCAAGAGTGTGCTCATTTCCTTCCCCCAGGTCACTGGTAGAGGTTTGAAATAACATAGCTCCCAGTACAGACTTTCTAATCAGTACATTTTTATTCCTTGTTTTTACTGGATCAAAATCAGGTGTTTGTGGGATTCCTTAAATAAAGGGATGACCTTTTACAATTATCCGTTAGTCTAGTAACTAACTTGCATTAATAGGTTAATTTTTTTTTGTAGTGCCATTTTTAAATGTTGTTTTTCTCCTTGTTAGTACTTTCAGCAATTAAGCTGGCATTGATATTAAATCTTTTCCCGATCCTTGGGCACCGCACCGTTTGTTCATTTCAGTTGCAGTGACTCAGAACGCTTCTTGGCTGATGCTGCCTTAGCACGAGGAATTCACTTCTGTACATCGAAGAATGCCTAACATTTTGTACCTAAAACAAAGGGAACATTCTGTCAGCTTGTTCATATTTTCTTTCAGGCTACTCCTGTCTCTGTTCTGTGCCCTTCTCACCCAGCTCTTCTTCTGACCATCACTGTAATTAGGAGCTTGTAAACAGGCAAAAAACAAGAGTCCGTTTCTGTTGGCTTTACTCTTGTATAGGTGTTTGAAGGAAAAATTCTTTGGTGTATCACTGTATAGAAATCCAACCGTAGTATGTAGTCAGCAAACCCCAAACATAGTACAAATGAAAGGTTTAAAAATTACAGCTTTCTTCCATAAAATCTTGTCTGCTAAATTTTAATAGGATTTATAGTCTTTTAAAGATTATATTAATAATAAACAGGCTGAAATACGAAGCGCCCAAACAACAGCAAGTTTCTTTACGATAAAGGCTTCCTCTGTTAAACGGATTAAATAGTACAACACATTGTTTTCAGACTTCCGCGGTGTCAAGGCACAGAATGATCCAATTTATCTGCTGATTTGTGTGTTTGCATTGTGTTAGGCCGTGCCACACCGGGTACTTTCTGCTTTGCTGCCACAATTCATGCTTTAAAGTCTGCATAAGGTTACTTGAACTGAACAGTATGTGTGTTTTCATTTTTATCTAGGACTTGCTATCGCATATGCTTCATGTAGATCCCCATCAGCGGTACACGGCAGAGCAAGTGCTAAAACACTCGTGGATAGCCTGTAGGGACCAGCTGCCGCATTACCAACTGAACAGGCAAGACGCACCACATCTAGTAAAGGTAACGCAACCTGAAGGCTGAACGTTGCTTGAGCTGCTGGATGGGCTGTGAATCGAGTTGCTTTTAGAGCTACAGGCAGAACTTTTTTTGTCTTTAGAAAAGAAATTAGCTTTCCTTTTTTTTAGTTGCATAAACAAATAAATTAGTGCTAAACTAAATTTTGTTTTATCCTACATGTGAAGGAAGAGATTTTTCTGGATGGTTTTGTTTTCAGAGATTAAGGTAGCTTTGGTCATAGAGAAACCCACTAAGAAGGTTATCAGAGACTGCCACAGGTCCCCTGGCATTCTTACTCAGGAAAACTTCTGGGGTTTCTTCCTGTGACTGGCTCATATTGGGCTTTCTTAATGTAAATTATTAAACTACACCACAAATTTTCCACCAGTATTTTATTTGTCTGTCCTGTATCTGTGTTTCTGATTGGTGACACGCCAGCAGTCTCCTGTATGCAGACAGCCGTTAGGCTGACCTCAGTTTAGTTTTGTGGACTCGAACCCAGCACTCTGCGATAGCCAGTCAGGACCTGAGTGGCCACTGCAGGGGCTGTGTTAGGTAAATCGATGCTAGTGTTGCTTGGAAGATACTAACTCTGCCCCTCGTGAAAAGGTTGCTCCTAAAGTGTGTAAGAGAAATATACAGGGAAGAGGAAATTCCAGACACCCATGCTTAGAAATGGGAAGGATTCAGCAATAAATGTTTGGGGTTGTTATTTTTTTTTCCTCAAAACAAACTTCAGAGAATATGCATGACTTGCCGTAAGTCTTGGGGTTTTCTGTAGAGTTCATTAAGAATTTAGTATGCAATTGCTTTATTTTCTGATTAGAATGACCTTTACAGCCTTTGGTGTATGTCCTTGTTCTCTAGGGAGCCATGGCTGCTACGTATTCTGCACTGAATCACAAGACATTTCAGCCAGTGTTAGAGCCTGTGGCAGCCTCAAGTTTAGCTCAGCGACGGAGCATGAAAAAACTAACGTCAACAGACTTATAGATCCACCAGGACTCCTTAGCAAACAGAAGCAAGGGGAAAATCCAATAAGTGGCTCTATTTTGCCTGACCTGTGATCAAAAGGCATCTATGGTTTCCTGCTACACTACTTGAATTCTGTAAAAGTCCTTTTTTTAAAAAGAAAAAAAAATCCACAGGTTCATACTGTGTTGTTTTACAGGCCGTATCTGTTAAATTAATTTAAACATCAGGTACACCATAATGAATTTCTCTACACTGTCCTTCAAGAGATCTGTTGCAAATATTCTTTCACATCCTGTATAGTTTTGCTGGGTTCATTTAAAAAATGGTTTAGGGGACCGTTGCCAGTGACCAAGTTGTACATAAAGTGTCAGTTTTCTTTTCTTCACACCTTTAGATCCCTCGTGAAGGACAAATTCTGAATTTTGTGATTGGGCACTTAATTCGTTTAACTCGTTCATTGCTGTTACAGAAAGCTGACTCACGTGCCAGCGTTAAGTGCGTTGGTGTTCCCTGGAAGGTCCGTGTTTGCTGCTGCCAGTAACTGATTATGTGAAAATACAAACGATGGGATGTGTAAGATCCTGCACTTTACCCATAAACTTAATTTGATCACTTGTGACCCTAAAGAAATGCTGGCTAACAGATGGAAAACAAACATTTCTAGTTGTTTCCACGAACAGTGTTGTGTCCTGCACTGAGCTGGAGGGAGTAAGTGCGTGTATCAACTGTCTAAAATTAAGCATCTCTAACACTGGTACCACTTCAAGACAACATTGTGCAACCCCATGCTTTTTGTTCTTATATTGTCTATCCATCAGTACGGTGACTATGTCGCTGTTTCCTCGGCCGTTATTTCCACTGAATCCCCAAACTGACACTTTATAATGCACTTGGCACATGGATTTTATTTTTTTATTTATTTGATCTTTATAGAACATTGCTTCTATCGGAATCTCTCGCCGCATGTACAAATATTACAGAATCTAAATGCAAATTTCTCTCTGCCTATCTGTAGGGGTAGCTTGGGAAAATAAATAAGCCTTGCAGTGTGCCCACATAAGGGAATTCTGTCCGAGAAGCTTCACGGTTATGGACAAGTCCCTGACAACAGCCTGTTGCCAGCACTCCCTCGCCCTCTCTGTCTTGACGTTGGGACTTCAGCTGTTTCTGAATGCTGTGATGGAGAGGAAATGAATTTAGGGCCAGAATTTTCTTGAGGTTTTCTGATCCAAAAGTAGTGCTAACCAGTAGTAGACTGGGAACTTACGCAGAGGTGATGAACTTTGAAGTATTTTCCAGAGTTGTAGATACTGCTGTGCAATGGTACTGTCACAGCAGGATGAAACACAGTTTAATAGTGACCAACAGGCTGTGAACAGCGAACCCAGGTGCCCCAAAATCACATGTAGTTCAGACCAGTTTGCCATCATTGAATTTCCTGTTCCAGATCCCTTTGGTAGCCGATTACCTGACACCAGTGACTGCAGAACCCAGCATTTTGAGACTGGAAGAAAAGCTTTCAGGAGAATTCTGGCCCGGCAGCCTCGAGTGGCAGTGGTGACTCGGGTTTTAAGAGGCAGAGGATGCTGGCTGGTTTTTGCTTATACCTGTGAAGTACTTGGTGGTGTTGGAAGTACTATTAGATAAGCTGCTTTCTTCTATGGTGGGGGAAGATGGAAATTATCTGGCCCAATAGTTAGGTATGAATATATGTAGATTTGAGACTTAATGAATAGAGCAAACATTAGGCGTGCTGTTTGTATCATGCAGAACATACCCCATTCTGAATTCCTTGAGTGTTTGATAGATGTTGGAAGCTTTAGGGGCCGTTTGTGCCTAGTTTTGAGGTGCCTGTTTGAAATGCTTGAACGCTTGTCAAGGAGCACAACTGCTTCCTGGAAAGCTTATTGTTAGTACAAAATCTGCCCCATAAGCAGCTGGTTCATCCTTCTTTTCATTCCTGAAGGCCTTTGCCAGCAAGAATACCCGGAAACCTCTTGTCTACAGTTAGTTGGTATAGTTTTTCTGTAAATTTACAAATGACTGCCAGAAGAATTTGAATTCACTGTAAGAAAAAAACAACGTGGTGGAAATAAAGCCCCCTTAGCCAAGGTGAAGGTATGATGTGGGTTGAAACATAGTAGTAAAAACTGTGTTGGGGATAGAGGGTATCGCAAGGTGTGGAACACAACTGAAAGGCCAAACTTGAATTGTCTTCAGCTTTCCCGTCAGGCCGCCGCTGGTCTTTAATGGCCCTTTCATGAATCATTAACAGTGTTTATAGTGGTATTTTCTTTTCACTCGCTTAGAAGCACCACATGATAAGCACCTTAAAAGCATTTTGCACAAAAGCAGTTGTAAGCAGCCGAAGGTACTTCAGTTCTTGGTGTGCAGTGCAGAGGTGGTAAGAGGAGAAGTGCAGAAGCAAGATGGATATTCTGATTCTTGGCAACGACTTTAGAACATGGTCTGTAAAATTATCCCCGCCGGTTTGATACCGTTGCTGGCCTTTTGTGCGAGCGGTGCTCCTGGGGTCATGGCAAGGCTTCAGTGACCACAACTCTGCAGAGTTGTCTTACAACGAGGAAAACGTGTGGACAAACACCTTGTTATACCCGACGGGCCACTGTACCCCCGGTATACCAATTTCAGCCCTTAATCTGGGAGGGAAGTTGACCTGCTATGAATTTTTCAGTGTATCAGTCTTCAAAACGTTTTGGATACGCAGGGATACAAGAGCTCCCTCGTAGCTTACTCTTACTCCATAGTATTTAATTATCCTCTTCTTTGTGATCCTTCTTTGGGAATGTCTTGCATACTGCTCGTCCTCCGTTTTTCCAAACGTAGCTTTTGTCCAGTTAAGCAGTTCTGTAAAAGCAGCAATGTCTGCTCACCAGTGACCAGGTGAATGTTTGAAACGGAAGAACACTTAGTTTGAATGCGCTCTTGGTGGGAGCGGAAGGTCAGCGTAAGTTGTCACATTCATCCTGTCTCTGCACAGCTCGAGATGACAGCCTCGTTACAATCGCTATCATGCTGGTTTACTTTTTAAAAAGTGACATTTTTACAACGGCTTATAATTGCAAAGCAATGGACGTACGTCCTGTGTTTTTAGAGGAATTTCCGTGTTATCTGCAATGACGTAATAATTTGGATAGGGTTTCTGTTTGGGAATGGCAGTTATAAACAAGTGCAGGTTCTCAAGTGCTCATAGAGCCCAACGCGTTCTCACCACGGAGAGCAGGTTCCCGCAGGCGTCAGCTCTTGATGTGTTTTGCTGTTCTTTTAACCCTCGGATATCACAGTTTCTAATTTTCAGTTATCCTTCTGATAAAAAGTGAGGAACTCTGTCGTATCCCTGTCGGGTATCCAAAAACTCTGCAGTGGCACCGCTATCAGCCAGAGGTGCGGAACACAGAGTGCCCCTTCCCAGGGGGGCATTGCTGTAGCCTCGGTGCCGTTTTTAGCGTGCTCTGGGTTTTTCCCATTGTGGTTAAAACTAGTAAGTTTTCTCTGACTACGCGAAGAGCCTGAGGTGCGGGTGGTCTGCGCAGAGTGTCCATTTGAGGCCTGTCTTGTCTTCTTGCATCCAAAACCTCACCCAAGTCAGTTATGCCAAGCTCGAATTCTGCCTTATGTGTTTGAGTTCATTGTCCAAAGCTAATCTTCTTACATCCAGGAGTGCAAATTACCTCTAGCAGCCTTCTGCAATTGGAAGTTACTTGCGAAACAGTTAGAAACTGGTCACGTGTGGTCAGCCCTCATCTCTCTGCCCTCAAGTGTTTGATTAAAAAGCTGGGATGGCTTGTAAGAAGTGAGATGAATTCCACTGTTCTGTCCTGTTTGCATCAGTGAAATGAGGTTAAAACATCGATGCCAGCATAGGGGTTTATTTACTTCTATAGCACTTCAGTTTCGCAGTCCTGTCCAGCATTAGAAGTTCGCGGATACTTGTGGGAGGGCAGGGAGAAGCAGGCTTTTTTCCTCCCAAGTTTTCGGAAGGCTTCTAAAGCTGCAGTGGAGTCCTTGTGTCCGTCAGAAAACAGTAGTTCCAGCAACCTTCAGCGTTGGTACCTGTTGTAACCTGCCTGTGATGTCGCTCATCCTGGACCCTCCCTCTGCATTCACACCCCATTAGTTCAGGACACCCTGGATACTCTTTGTCCCTACTTCAGTGTGTGTGTGGTTTTTTTTTTCTTCAGTTTCACTCCCCCAAATGATGCTGTTAAGCTGACGTTTTCCTTGGGGAATAGAAGAATGAACACAAATTTTAAAGAACTCCCCCTTAGAGTACAGCTAAAGTGGACTCGATTACTGTAATAACTTATGTAATTAGACCGTAATGATCAGTGACTGGTTTTCTTGAGATTTTTCCTATGTAGTGAAAGCTTTAAAAGATGTTTAATTGACTACGTCTCTTAACAGTGAAGGTTTGGGCAATAGCTTATTACCAGTAGTGAGTCTGAATAACACTGAATCCTCTCTGGGGTTTGGTTTTTTGTGTTGTTTTTTTTTTTTTTGTGAAAAGATGCTTGAGCTGGGTCTCCTTCGCAGGACAGCGTGTTCCTGGTTTGGTGGTTTGCATTAGGCTTATGAGCGAAGTAATGGTGTGGTCACAACATCCCGAGCACTTTGGCACCTTGCACTGATGCTCTGGTTAGAGCTGAACCTCCTCTGGCACGTGGCTGGCGATAAATCTCCGTGTACGAAAGGGCATTAACTGAAAACCGTGTGCAATGAGTTCCATGCTCTGAGGTACTTAAAGTCAAAACTACACAAAAGGTCCCCGTTATCAGATATTGTAACTGTCATTTCTTTCTCAAAGCATATTGTGGATTTTGTATCATACTGTATTTATTTCATTTAATTTTAAGGAAAAAAATGTTTTCTTTAAAGCTCTGTATATATTGACATTAAAGTTTGCATTGTACTACGTTCTCTTCTCCTTGTAAGGCTGAATCTGGTAGTGCATTGTACGGTATGTTGTTCTGCGTTGCACTGTGCTGCTAAGAGATACTATTGCCTTGAATTACGACATGCCAAAGACAACCTCAAAATTGTATTTATTTTTGTTAAACTTTGTGAATAATGATAAAGGTACAGTTTTGAACAGCTGGCAGTTCCTTGAGTACTAGAATAAAAAGGTTGCAAATTCATAATATTTTATAATTGACCAAAAAATCCATCATTTATGATTTGGAAGTTCACCAACTTTTTTTTTTTAAATTGATATAAAACCCAATGAGCGAGCATTCCTAGATTAAATGTACCGTGAATTGCATTATTTGGTAAACCGCACCAAAAAACCTCACGTGCATCAAGAGCTGTTGATCGGTTTTACTCCCAGTCCGGTGTTTTGTGCCACACTGTCCATAAACCATCCCTCCACCGCTGGGTTTGATCGCTAGGTATCGCTTCAGGGTGGGGCCATCTCCCTTCCCGATGGATTTCAGGGATCCTTCGAGATTCGCCTTCATATATTCGGAGGAAGTTACTCTCCTGAGAAGGTCTGAGAGTGATGACATTGAAAGCAGTGCCCCCGGTCAGCCTTGGGGAGGTCTCGGGAGCGGTTGTAGCTGCCTCTTAGTCCTGACACCACTTTTTCTTTGGATTTGAGCTGATAAATTGCTGCCTGTTTAACTCTTCTGTCCTATACCTGAACTGTCACTGCGAAGCCCAATGTCGATGCCTTCACTACGAGGGGGTGGAGCAGCTCGGTACGCAGCTCATAATCCCTGCCACGGGACCAGAGGGTGAGATTGCAGTGTGAAGTTGCAGCGTCTGGGTTTAAAACACTTCTTGGGTATTTGGTAACTAGTGCCCAGGAACGGCCCTTGCTGAAGGAGGGAGCTCTAGAGGAACCCCTTGGCGATTTGGGGAAGGATCGAGTGCCTCAGTGTGGTTTGGTTGAGTTGGTTTGGCTGGTTTTAATGCTTTTATTAGTAAATTGGTAACTGCAATAGGAAAGAAAAAGTAGGAGTTAATGAGGCAGAAAGCTGTGCCCTTGCCCAGCCGTGCCAGCTTGCAGCGTGCCCAGGGGGCTGCTGAGGCCAGGCCAGTGCCTGGGGGAACAGCAGTGGTGGTGGTGGTGGCCCTAGGGCATCCTCCTGCCACTGGAGAGCAAATGGCAAAGCTACGCCCTGAGCTGGGAGGAAGTGGGTGACCGAAGCCATGCAGGAGGCAATGCATGAAAAAGTT
Source organism: Buceros rhinoceros silvestris (assembly GCF_000710305.1). NCBI lineage: Eukaryota > Metazoa > Chordata > Aves > Bucerotiformes > Bucerotidae > Buceros > Buceros rhinoceros. The sequence goes on along the minus strand of NW_010427063.1, from coordinate 1,460 downwards.
TGCAAGGTGGTGGCAATTTCCTTGATGTCATTGAAGGTAGGCAGGCAGGAAGAACAGAATCAGACAAAAGGATTAGTTTTAAAACAACAATAAAAAAGCCCTGAAAACTGCAGACTCTTGGGTAGTGAGTTCCTGTAGCTTCACGGAGATGTTCCTGGTCAGAGAGGAGACAAGGTATGGATTGAAAAACAACCAGCCTCACTCATCAGATGCCAGGGAGTGTTTCCAGAAAGCCGGGTGTTGGTAAGGAGACTACAGATTGTGCCTTCATCAGTTGCATCCTGCTCGTGGTGTTTTCCATCCCCATGATCCATCTCTGAAGCTTTATGGCTGTAAGAGGCACCTTCCTTCCCACCTCTCTTTTGTGCTTTTATGAGGTAGAAAATTTTTCGTGAAGAAAAGGCTCTTGCTCTCGGTGGTTCTTAACACTTACTGCAGCTGAGGGGCTTTCCAGAGGTCGTCACCAGATGAGGTTCACAGCTGCAGCACAGTGTAGTACCTGGCTGGACACCGAGGAGACCAAGGTAAGCTCCTCCTTGAGCATCAG
>NW_010427063.1:0-795 GCF_000710305.1 Buceros rhinoceros silvestris | reverse complement strand
TTTGGGCTGCAGCTGCTCGGGGGTTGATCTGTCTGGTGGAGAGCAGAAGGTAAGGGCTGAACCGCAGGTAAATGAAATGCCGGGTCTTAGCAGGAATCCAGAGTTCAGGACTCCCTTCCCGGACTGCTCCGTGTCTTCATGAAGTGAGGGCTGAGACTTGCTGGTGGATGGGACACGTTCCCCTCTAGTGGGGCTGCAGTGGGGTGGCTGCTGTGCCACCCTCCAGCTCGCACCCAGCTTTGCCTGAGCGCTAGCATGTAGTGGGAAGAGACAGCATGTCTCTGCTGGCTTGTTTGCCAAAAATACAGGTTTAACTGTGTTTAGTTTAATTTTCCTTTAATTTTTTCCTCCAGAACTTCTGGGCAATTTGTCGTAAAGAAAAAGGCCAAGGCTTCTTGAAAGACACATAAGACTCTTTTTCCTGGAATATTTCACCATATCGAGACCTTGGTGACTCAGCACTAGGGTGTAATGCTCTAATCCTGGCTAACTGTGCAAATGTATTCCTCGGCAGGTGCATTCCTGTTTCTCGTGGCTGCGGGCATCCAGGTGTGTGTGTCCTGGCCGCTGGGGATTCGCTGCTACGAACCGCTCCGTGCCGCTTTATTTAGAGGGGTTCCGTTTGCTTGTACTGCTGAAGGGTTTTGAGGGGGGTTCGACAGCCTTTGTGAGGCGCAGGTACGGACACTGCACGGCAGCTTGGGCAGCGGAGTGTCCCGAAAGCCCCGAGGATCCTCTCTGGAGGGATCATCCCGCAGGGGTTCCTGATCACACTGCATCGGTGCCGTCCGAAAC
>NW_010427062.1:0-8260 GCF_000710305.1 Buceros rhinoceros silvestris | reverse complement strand
CTTGGCTAACCTCGGCCAAACCGGTGACAGCCTAGTTAGTGTACTTGGAAAACCTGTAACAAACCCCCTTAAGAACGTACCACATCAGGGATTTTGAACTGAAGTCCAAATGTTGTCATGCTGCTGTTTGTAGCAGACTAGATCCTACAGCGCTGAACAAAGACCAGTGTCCACTGATCTTTCCACTATACAAAGGTTTATTGCCTCCTCCAGGATATTTGCAATCTGGAGTAACACTTGTTTTGACACTAGTTGATTCAGACAGTTCATGAGTCATCATCAGCACCATCATGAAGCCCACTCTCCCGAGTCTCCCACAGGTCTTTCTGTCTTCTTCTTTCATCCATTGCTCTTTGCTGTACTTAGGTTTCTTTTATATAGTTGGAAAAGACCAACTCGGACCTGCTTCCTGTACCATAGGACACCTTATTTTATAGAAATCCTTACTGCACTACAGTTAATTCTTGCTGCTGTATATCACCGTTCAAAGCAAACCCTGATCATTTCTACTACACGCTGTCCCTTTCCCAAGTGTCAATAGTACCAGAACTGCCCAGACATAGAGCTAGTGAAAATACAGACACATACAAAAGATGAGAAGATAGCTATTAGAGAAATACCTCCTATCACACCCATCATTCTCCCAAGCGCAGCTGCTCAAATGTCAGTGTAGTCACGAACTGCCTCTCTCCCAGGAGACTGAACACACAGCTGAGGTGCTTCTTCACCCCTATTCTTGTACAGCACTCTAAAGATTATTCTCCAGTTTGCTAAGAGAGGAATAAACTCTGCAGGTGCTTATTAAAACATCTGTGAATCAGCAACATATTAACCTTGTTAGGACCACATTTCCAGAACTGACATTGTACAGAGTAGAGAGAAATAATCTATTATTATTGCAGGAGCAAACAGAAAAATAGTGGTTTGATGCCTAATCAGGAAAGCCAAGTCTACCTAACATCTGTTCACATTATGGACTACAATGTCAGACGTGAAGTATCTGTATAATAAAGAAATTAGTTTAGCTGACTTTTGTCTTTGTCTCAGGATATGCACACCAGATCTCTAGTTTTGAAATGGCTTTATAATGTTCTTATGAATTTCTGTGGTCTTATCCTTGCTAATATCAAATGTTACCATAGAAACATAGTTAATCAACAGTTCTCTGTGCACTTCAGAAAACAGTCGGTTCTGCTAAATTATTACTGTTTGGAATTAATGAACTGCCAATCTCTCCTCAGTGGATAACATTTCTAAATAGTGGTCAATGAAACATTTGCAAAAACAGAGGAATTACATGCTCTTCCAGAACTGTTTCTTTTATTCTGTCCACAAATGTTTTAAAGCAAATAAATATCACCTAAATGAACAGGTCCACTACCAAAACATTACATTCACAGTTAGAGTGGAATAAAAAAGTCCTCTGTGTTCTTTATTTGAAGTCATGCACTTATGTATCTTTGTCTAAACCGAGCCTCTACCAGCTCAGTAGCATGGCTGCCTTTCACTCAACAAGAGAACTCTGAGAAGTGGATTGGTGAAGAAAAAAAAGATAAGGTCAGTAAAAGATGATAAAACTAAAATTCAGCTTTTCTTTGTTTCTCAGCAGACCCTTCCAAACACAAGGAAATGTGGTATAATCATTTAATGAATAAGTCATCCTAAGAATTTACCCATTTAAATGTAATGAAAAATAAATGGCTGTGCATGAACCTTCAGGTTTGAGTATGCTTTAAAGACATAGGCTAAATACTGCAATTCTGGCATGCACATGGAATTATTTTGTAGAGGATACATTAGCAAACACCCTATCTCATGCTAGGTTAAGTATAATGCTTCTTCAAGAAGTAGGAAGGCAAAAATCAAATCAAAAGCTATACTTATTGCAACTCTGCTGACTCCAGTAATTACTGACTTTACTGTTCTAGATATTCATTCACTTCTTTATCTCTCTACTTTCATGATTTTAATTACAATTCTCCAAGATACTTATATGCAGCATCTCACTAGTCACTTTAGCTCCCTACAGATGATATGGTGTATAAATTTACATATGTGAGACCAGCAGCATCACTTTCTTGGAGGAAAATACAAGAGTAAATGGACAGCTACTTAGCCTAAGATTTTGGATTACAGAGATTCAAAGCTTTCTGAGTTGGACTTTACCGCAGGTATATCATGTTTAATAGCTACTTGTTTATCTATTTTCCAGCCTCTTTGCTTTGGACCTTTCCAACAACCACTGGAAATTAAATTTGCAAAGATGGCATGAAGTAAAATAACATTTATTTTCTTATCTTAAACTAGCTATTCAATAACATTATTAAATATTTTACAAACGTGCAGTATCACAAGAAATAGTAGATAATCCGCTCTATTATTAAAAGAATTAAAACCATCAAAGTTTTTCACCAAATAAAAAGCAGATGTTATTTTTGTAAACCGACAAATAAGGAAAGTTCGTGAGAGAAATGATGCAATCCCAGCACACGGCACTGCACCTCAGAATGTATTTTTAAACTTATTTTTGGAAGTTCTTCGCATTTCTAGATCCAATGTGTAGTAGCAGCCCCAAAAAAGTCAACAAAAAATTGGACTTCAAGAAATCAGGTGTTGAGAACAAGACAGAGGGTATACTTTCACTTTTCTTCTTTGGTATATCCACATCTTGACTATTGTGCTTGAAGAGTCAGCAGAAAGAAGCAATTGCCGTAACAATGACCACCAGAAAAAGGTTGACTTCACTCACTTTAGAGAGAAGGCTGGCAGGGATATGAATAAGCTTTCCAAAATAGAAAAGTGAGAACAAATTGAGGAGCTGTGGTTGACCGTAATCCCCTTTGACCATACCAAATAAAATAAAAAAAAAAAAAGGAAAAAAAGAGAAGACCAGAACATGGTATTCAATAAAAGTAGCAGAAGAATGGTTTTAAATGCACAAAAATAGTACTTTTTTATAGAGGATCGTAGGAGTTTAGAATGCAATGTCACAAAATGTTTGTAGAGGGAATCAGTATTTGCAAGTTCAAGAAAGGATTTAGACAGTGTTATAAACAACAGGTATCATAAAGGGATGCTTCAAAAAAAGAAGCCAGATAGAGATGTATTCCTCAACATCCTTACTGCAACAGTTGTGGGCAGAGAGAACAGTGAATTGTGTGCCAAGAGAACAGACAGCAGAAACTGGCTATTTTTTTTCTTTTCCAGGAGATAATAGTGCTGGGCTAATCTGACTGCTGCTCTGATTCAACAGACATTCCTTGTGAAATGGTCTATATAAGTGCATGAGTAACATCTGTTTTACCTCCCTCTTTAGTGTGAACTGTCACCAGATAACTGTAAAATGAAGAGTTGCCCATAAGTCAACAAGGGACAAGGGGAAAAAAAAGGCTAGGAAATAGAAGATTATTGAATTACTAGTCAAGCAGAGCAAAATCGAAAAATAAGGGAGATACAGAAAAGAATTACTGGGAAGATTTCAAAATTGAAACAGTCCAGTCATAATAAGCAGTTTTATTTTTCTTAATGTGAAAGAAAAAATATTGAAAATTACCTATTTATAAAAAATATATATGTAGTTTTGACAGAAATATTGTTCCATAAAAGTAGTTTGATCAGCTCCATTCACTATACTAACTGTCTGAAATAGTGTCTCATCTGTAGAATGCCTGGCCTATAGAAGTAAAATTGTCCAAGTATAAGAAATCTCATTTTGCTTGTTGGCTTTCATTTCCAGTTTCTCAGTGCTGTTATATGTATTCAAACACTCCAGGAGGTGAACAAACAAACCTTGACAGAACAGGTATTGGATTTGAGATGTATTTTATAATATAATTAACTTTTTTGCCGTTCAGTTTTACCATAAAAACCGTCTTCTTTTTCAAAATTTGAGTTTTGAATCAAATTTATTTGCCTCCAAAAGGTGCTAGTCTCATCCATTTAGGCTGACCAAGTACACCCATTGAATGCTCTATGGGAGACAAAGTAAATGGTTTGTGAATTGCCCATAAAATGACCTCTCTAGCTGGCAAATACATAGCAATAGTAAAAGACATTTGCAGAAATTAATGCCCTTTCCTCATGAAGTTAATGGGGCTCAACAGACACTGTTCACGTGGGCAAATCTTGTGAATCACTAGAAGCGGGGGGGGCGGAAAAAGGAGCTGTCTCCTTCATGAGTATTGTCTGCAATGAATAATTCAGTCAACTGTATTTATGACCACCCATGATACAAATGTGCTACTAACTCTGATAAGCATTAAATTGCTTTCCCTCCCTACCCCCAGTGATGGTCAGAGAATATTAATGAAGTCACATACTGCAGCATTTAATGTTTTTTTAATTAGCAAGTGCTCCACTTGCTAATTGCAGGATCCCCTGTAAGAATCAAGTCAAAAACACTTATTCTTTAAGTCCCACGGAGATGATGTAACTACTCATGTTCATTTCCAATGCACATTCACCATGCTGAGCCAACTTCTTCCTAACATAACAGCACTTCTCTTAAAAAAACTTCAAAATATGACAAGAAATGACAAGAATCCATTGGAGAATTTAAGTGTATTTATGTACAAGTGTCAGTGTGAACAGAAATGGGATTCAGCAAAGAGATACAAGATTTTGGCATTTATACCTCATGCCCCCAGTAAAGAAATATATAACCAAAAATCAGAAAGATTGCTGTAGTAACTATCAGTAAGAAAACATGTTTTTGACAGGCCCACAATGTGTAGGATTTTATGTGTAAGCAGCTGTCCAGAATTACCTTTTGGGGTGGAGGAACAGGCAAAAATATTCAAAGATCCTAAGGTTTTTTTGCAGTCTAGACATCTAAAAAAGCCTCGGGAAATCATTAGATCAATGTGTGGCGCATTTAATTAGAAAAACATTTGAGGAAAACTTTTTAATTTTTATAGTTAGCATTCTGAAAACTGTAAAAAGCAATTGTTTAATTTTGCTACTGTGAACTTCAGCTTTTCTGAGTCTTCTCATGGGAAACATCTTATCCCTTGACCAGAGACTTCCTGAGACAACCACATAAATGCATAAAGAGTCAAGCTACCCCACATTCCTTTGATCTTGTGGCAAACACTTCCAATAGGTTAGTCAACCAGCCATTCATTCAGTGTGTAAGTTTGTCCCCAATCAGAAAAACACAAGGAAAGTAACAGCACTTGAGAAGTGGGAAAGAAATCAGGAAAGCAAAGTCCTCAGCTCAGTCTTGTTTCAGAGACTGTTTCTACTGTAACGGTATTTGGCAAAGTGAAATGCAGGAGGTATAACCAGAGTACAAAACTCATTGGACACCAAAGCGTAATTAGAAAGTCACAAATTTGAGACCACTGACCTGGGACCACTTATGCTTATGGCTTAAGCTGGTGAATTTCAGAGTTAACTGAATCTCTTATATTTTAAAAGTTGGACTTGATGATTTTAAAGGTCTTTTCCAACCTAAATAATTCTCTGGTTTTACTTCAATTGCACTGCAAGGTCACAACCACTGTCATCAGTTTTCATAGTCGCCACATAAGAAAGAATGTCTCTCTACAGCTTATCATTCAGATAAATAGGTATTTTGGAGTTATAAACCGAGGGGTAGAGTCTGACCAGGTAACACAGATTTCCTCATTAAATTCCACTGGGATGAGTAAAGACCAGGAGGAATAGAGTCCAAGGCTGGTGCTGTTGCCTGCTGCTCTGCAACAGGCCTCGTTTGTTTCAGAGCACAGGAGGCGTGAAACAGTCCGTGATCAAAACAGTTTCACATTACAGTTGAACGGCTCTAAATGATTGTCTGGAGGGCCAAGTTGCTGCCTGGAGGGTCCCACTATTTGCTTTTCATGTCAACCCATGATAGAAGTCTATACTGCATTTAGAAAAAACACCAGGACAGTAATCTCTGTGCAAGCCTATGTACATAAAGTCAGCAAAGACTTATATGGTACATCAAAGTATTTCAAGCTAATCAAGACAAAAGCCATTAGGCTGCAAGGAAAATATGTGATGCTATAAACAGGTCTACTGTGAACAAAGGCTGAGAGGGGCCAGTAAAGGACAGTGTGTCTTACAAACAGTACACCACAGACATTCACACTGGAATGCTTTAAATTTGGGCTGCAAGATAAGCAAGATTTGTACCAAGATTTCTTAATATCTGTTTTGACTTCTGAGGCATATATGTTCAGATTTGCTGGATTTCGCAAGAATCTAAAAAAAAAATTCCCCATGCATTTGCTGTGAAGCTTTCAGTAATTTCTCTCATACACAACGAAATCAAGACACTCCCTTCATCTAGCCATTCCAACAAACAAAATCAGGCAAGTGAAGCAATGTTGCAGTTACCATACCATAACATCCAGGTCAGTTGCACAAGAAGACGACATATGAGCATTTGAATCTGTTCCACTGATTACTTTAGCTTTGCCAAAGGCAGAAGAAAACCAATGCTATGTAACTCAGCAAGTCAAGGAAAGCCATTATTTCTGCTCTTTGCTGTTGCTTAAATAACTATCTGCAGTAAACAAAACAGAAAATAACAAATGAGACTATTGCCTCCTTTTCCAGGCATAAGAAACAGACAGACAGCTTCCATTTATCAAGAGACATCTCACCAAAGTTAAATGAATTGAAAACAACCACAACAAATTTGAAATAATCAGTTGCAGTCTGTGTTGTTTGTGGGTGCATTTGACTTCAGAACATTGATTGGTGTCTCTCTTCTCCCATGTGGCAAGTACCTACCTCTCAAAAGAGAAAGGGAGTAGGTGTGTAAATTGGGATTTTCCAAGAGGAGTCTAAATTGCATCACACTTTCAGTAAAGGATGGTAAATTATCAGTCCAGATGGGTTCAAATTACTTTCATCATGGAACATGTTGAAGTCCTCATGCAATACGATGGCCCTGCATCCACACCCAACATGCAGCCGTGTTCAAAGGCAGCCTGACGCCCTTTTGCTGCAGAACTGGTAGCACAAGGACCCAGAGTTTGCACAGACACACAGAGATCTGAATGTCTTCTCTCCTGGCTGGAGTTAACCTTTCCAAATCGACAGGATGAACGAAATAAGTTTACCAAGTGAGAAGCCATCTATGAAGGCTAACAGAATATTGTGATTTAGATATAGAAATATTAAGATGTTGAATAAATGAACTTTCTTTCTAAACTTTATTATTGTCATAGTTTTGTATGTTTTGTTCCAGGCATCCAGCTATTAAAAGGACAGGGACAAAGAGGTGGATTGGTGTTTGAAGAAACAAACAGAAAAATACAGGTAACTCCTTTAGCTACAGCAATTTTTAAGTAACAGAGACTAGGCTTGCAAGGTTAGGAAATTACTATGGACTTGATATGATTGGCTGGCAAAAACAACAAATAAAATCAGAAATTATACATAGATAGATAAATTGAGAGATGTACATGCATGTATTCTTACAGGGAAAAATTGCTCAGTTAACAAAGTTTAAGCTACATTAAAATAGTTAAATCAGAATTGAAGCAGCTATTTATTAACAACGCACAACTAGCCAGCAACCAGTGAACTATACTTCCAGGACCAATGCCAGCAATCCTACCCACTTTGAGAACACTGTGAGAAAGCTACTAACTTCTCAACACCCCTCCGCACTGTCCCATTGGTGTGCTTGGGTGGGGATGGGTTCTTACTTAATGTCCACTAAAGGTGATGGCCACAGCAGCAGCCAGTCGGACCACTGGTAGTGTTATGGCAGACTATTTAGTATCCTGCCTGTATGAGTTGAGATTCTGTGGCTGTCATTCAGATAAAGCAATCTTTGCTCTATCATATATGAGTCTGTGCATCCCATAACAAGGCTACCAGACACACGATAACTGCCACCCTTGGGATGCACGTTTGGACAGCCACACAGTCTGCACGGGATTAGCCCTGCCACACCACTGACTAGCTCCTGAAACAAGCTCCTCACCTGTTTCTGTAAACTTCAGTTGTGGAATAAGTGGTTTAGCATTAAAGATTGAAACTAGATTATTATTTCTGCATTCCTAATGCCTATACATTTTAAGTTCTAATTTTCTGTAAAACATTTTTGTGTCAAAATCAACAAAACAGTGAAAAGCTGTGTGTTAGATACATAGGCTGTATTCTCCTGAAGTGCTCTGCTGTTTACTGCTGCTATGACAGTTCTGATTTCCACAGGATTGAGCAGAACTAAGATTCAGTGATTCAGTCAAGAGTTACGGGATCCTTACAATATTGTTTTCCCCTTCAGCAGGGAAAAGTA
>NW_010427061.1:6280-20200 GCF_000710305.1 Buceros rhinoceros silvestris | reverse complement strand
ATTAATACTATATCTGGTTATATTTCAATATATAATATTAATATATACCTCTGACAATAGCTCTGATTGTATTAATACGTCTGCTGCAGTTTTGCTATACAAGAATGACACACACGCTATGCAGGGACAGGATATTACAGCAGTAGAGTGGTACAGCTTAGGAATCTCAGTCTCCATAGGAGGATTTAGAGAAAATTTCCTTAGAACACAAGCCGCCCTTCTCTGTTCTCTCTGTTCTGTTCTCTCCTTCCAGTCCCTTCCAGATCATCTTCCTCTATGAGTCCTTGCTTCTCACCAATTTTCAACTCATTCCATACCTTTTTCCTAGGAAATCTGAGTCCCTGCACACCATGGTCCTTTTCTAGTGTCTTTGTCCCAGGTTGAGTCATTTTTATATCCCTTTTCTGCAGGAAAACTCCTGTTTGGTCTCTGGCTGTGGAATACTACTGCAGAATGCAGGAATTTTAGTGCAAGATTTACTCATTCTCTGTTAAGTGTTTACGAGCTGTAACATATATAAAGGCTTGTGAACAGGCCTCATGAATAGATTTTGTGAAGGATGACAGAAAGGCACATCTATGGGATAAAGGTCACTTCTGCCAAATGTTAAGTGTATTCTCAGAAAGTGGGGATATTAGAGCTTTTCAAAAGAAAGACTTCACCCCAAAAATCTTGATACAGCAAAACTACATACCTTCCAATAACCTCCTTCTTTGGAATGTTTACACTGCTTTGACTTAAACTTTTCTGAATAAACTTCTAGCCTACTCTTGTTAACATTTTCAGTGTTATAAGTAACTGAAAATAGGAAGCATTGAGCAACCTTAATAATAATCAGTGTTACAAGCTCTGCTAACTATACTTAACTTCTTTGCACATTAAAATGTCTAGCAAGCTGCTAATTTTAGATAATAAAACTCCTCTAAACTAACAGCACTAAGTCCTCTGTCACAATGTCCCTGCTATTTGACTGTGAGATAAGGATTTGCTAATGCACACAAAAAATTACAACACTGGTAGAAACACTGCAGTGACCCAGAAGCATAAAACAGAGTCAAAAGTCCCTGAAAAGCAGACAAAGGGATCCAAGGACAGCAACATAATTGCAACCTGTGTCCAAACACTCAGAGATTAATAAAATTATTGAAATAAGTGGTTTAAAGAAACTTAAACATATAACACTGGTCTTCAATTTTTCCTGAACGTAATTTTGATTCTGATCCCATTGACACCAGTGAAGAGAAACAGGCTCCAAAGTCTGTCAGCAGAGTAATGAACTTAAACAGCCTTTTTTGGTGAACGAGGACTAGGCAAACCACTTTTGTAACTGTAAGTTCTGCAAATGTTACTATAAGATAACATTTAAAAAAAAAACCCTCCAAGCTGCAAAGGTGAATACCTTTCACAATGAATCATTGCAACATTAACAAACCTTTTTATTGTGAGGGCCTCAGAAAGCACGTTAGCGATAACTGCCTTATCTTATGAGCCGAGGGTTTGTTTGGTTTGGATTGAAAGAAAACTGGAAAAAGCTGAGCTGGATTTTGAACAGCAAATTGGGCAATTGGAAAAACAATGTAAACACAACGCGTTCAACAACATGTGCCTGGAATTGTATTCCATTCATTCTATCCATTTTGAATCAATGGTCAAACTAAGACAATTAAAGTCAGTCAGGGTTTTACCATTGACTTTGGTGCAGCCACAGTATATAAAATATAAATCACATTCAAAGAAAATATCATAATGGGCAGGAGAATGATAGCAGTAAAAAACTCATTCGTGTTGTCACACTGCCCTCTTCATTTGCTTTCTTCCAATACCCAGCAACACAATTTTTCAGCTCAACCTTCAACAGCTAGAACCACTACCAGTACTAGAACCAGTGTTCATATCCCTAGAGCAGTCAGTCACCCAGTATGCTGGCAATGCCTTCTGCTCAGTATGCCTTCAACTCTACCTTTGAAAGTTAACACCTCATAGTAAGAGTTCTCCATGTAACACTATCTTGCCCACCTTCAGTGACACCAGCTTCTGCATACGCCAACCAAGTCTTGAACCCACTACAATTCAAAGCAATAGATAAAATGACCTGGGAAGTGTGTTGTAGAATTCAGCACTTCTATGCATTTAACTTGCTACACAGACAGTACCGTGTGCTATCCATTTCTTGCTGCTTCATAAAAGGAGGAAACAAATTTTTAAAAATGTGAGAGTTATGAAGAAGTCGTAAGAAAGAAGGAAGAGCTTCTGTTATGTAGGAAGTGGTAATTAAGACTATTTTCAATTACGGATTACATAAAATACATGCAAAACAACCTCCAAACCCATAAAAATGTGCAAAGCTTTACCTGACATTTTAACAACATGACAGAGAAGAGTTGTCATGAAGAATTTACTTACCCAAAACCAATAGCTACCCAGTAATTTCTGACACCCTGATGTGGTCCCACCATTGGAAGAATGTCTGGAGAATAGGTGATAGGACCTGCAATTGTGTTTACGATATCTGCTCTTTTCAGAACAGGGACCATTTCCATAGCAGCCTCAATATGTTCCATTATTCTGTCTAAATCAGAGTCAAAAAGTTCCTTTCCAAAACCTGCAGAAATATTTGGCTCTTATTATATACTTAATTACACTGAGAATAGTTATATTTAAGATACAGTTGTGCACACTACAAATATAAAAGTCATGTGGCATTCATCAGTGAGTACGTTCAAGCCTTTGTCATCCTACGTGAGAAAAGTGGATAAATCCCAGGTTACCTGCAGGATCGAGTTTATTGTGACTGAAGTTGTATTGTCCTTTATACATATTTGTTTAAACTTAAGGTCACACAAATTTAGCAACAAAGTAGAAAGGAAGTGGAGAAACCCAGAAACTTCCTTCTGTGTTAGTAATACCAACTTATTTTTCTCAGTATGCCAACAATTTAGAGAAGGGAAGAAAGATGTGCCAGTTTATGATTTCTACGGTGTTCAGTGAATTTCTGGGCGTATTTCACTCTTCAGTCTGGGCTCTAAGCATTACTGAACATCACTCTCTAGAGAGACTTGACACTTCTGGAGACAGTAACTTCAGGAAGCTGTGACAGTGCAGTCCAAAGCCCAACAATACTGATTGCTCTTTCTTAGGAAACATTTTAAAAAAAAAAAAAAAACCAGCAACACTACTGACTCCATATAACTTTCCATCTAGAAGTGAATGGAGAGCTGGAGTCTAGATATAACACAGTGATTTATTTTCTTTTTTTAATAAGCAGAAGTACGACATAGTTAGGATTTTTTTGAACAATAATTCTGAATGAATCTACAGCTCTCTTGCCCTTATATCTGAACACAGTATTTTGTCTAAGACATTCCTTTACTAAACCTGTGCTCCTAAATTACCTCTGGCTGAACAGCAAAAGGTAATAAGGAGCCCCTGGTGGTATGCTAGAGAAAACTGTAGCTTCGAAAAATCCCTATTCAGATGCAAATGACTATATAACACAGATTTGGTGACTGCACCTAATCACAGCACATGGGCACCTGTCGAAGAGTAGGATAAGACTATGTTATAGACCTGTATTTTGTGCCTATTCCTAATAGGCTTCTTTTATGTTACATTTTTATTCCTATCCACTCTCACTATTAGTCACAACTATTCTTTGGAAAAAAGTTTCTGCATTACAGTCATGCATTACAAATATTTTCTACTTTTTACCACATAAGGCAGTATGTTGGGCTGGGATTTATACACATTGAAACGAGCATTAGTGCTCATCAAGTTTAAAAATTTTGTGTTCTTAATTACCTGGTGGGACTCCATTTGTTACCCATGAGTCCTGCAGCTTCATCTTCTCCTCGCTTTCATATGGACCAAATAAAAGACCATCCCTTTCTTGCCTTAGATAAAATGATCCTTCTAAGTCACGAATTACAGGCAATTCTGTTTTTAGAGCTTTCACCTCAGGGATAGTTGATGTCACAAGATACTGGTGATGAACAGGTATGAGAGGGTGTTGCAGGCCAATCATCTTGCCTATGTCACGGGCCCAGAAGCCTAGAGAAGACAAAAAACAAAACAGAACTATTCAAACACTAATTTTGGTGAATGGAAGATAACAGTAAAACATTTGCAGAAAGCACTGTGCTTTATGCAACGTGACAAAGGATTTTTTTCTCCAATCTTTTAATTTTCAAATTATTTTTTATATTACCCAGTATACTTTTCCCTCTATAATTCTATGTCCTTGTTCCAAATTATACTGCCATATATTATTCTAATATACAGATATTTTTAAAAAAATGTTAAAATACGAATTAGGCTTCTAGAAGTTCAGAAGAGTATTTAATTAACAGTCTCACAAACTCCATGGTTTATTTCAGTAAGGGAGGTCTGCAAAACAGTCCTAGCAAAATCAGAGTCACTTAAAAGTCAGAATGAACTAGCTCACACCGTAAGTGCTAAGCTAGCCCCTTTACTATCAACCAAACGAGTTAGTATGCTTTCCCAAGACAGCAGTCAAGTCCTAACACCCCAACAGAGCAACATAGTACTTTCAGTCAGCTAACCTCAAGAATTTAAGTTTCTCTCCTTTCGCATGCATCATGTGACTCACATTAATTATGCCTCTCACTTAGCAATCCATTCACTATGATGTTTATACTAGTGAGTAGTCAGCGTGCTTTCCCATACCTGTCCATTTAAAAGTTCTGAGACAGACTGTGACCAGAAAATGCAAGCAACAATTTCCTTGTCCCTGAAGTCTGCTCAAGGTCCTTCATGAATACTAGTAGGTGTAAGTTGAAGACCTACTTCTTCACTGTTAACACTAAGCTGGTAAGACACATTACTTTACTGAGTTACCTATGTTGAAGCCAAGGAGTGGAAGCCACTTAACTCTCAAACTTGCTAGTTTGGGCTGCTCTACCTCATGGCTCACCTCTGCTGTGAGCTTGGAACGTATAAACCCGGGAATCAGGCAGCTACAACTGACTGGGATGGTACCTGCTCTGAGCATCCTTCAGCTCTACTCTCCTGACTCTTTAGATCAAGAAGTGGAGGTTCTCAGTAGTAGGAATGAAGGGGGAAAATCAATGAAACAGGAGTTTCAGGGGAGTCTGGGAGTGATAGTTGGGGGAAGGGAAAATGGAAGAGGAGGAAGAGATAGCAGGTCCTTCCAAAGAAAAGGCTATGTGCTGTATGGCATGCAGGAAAACAAGGCAGGTCAGCCTGGTTCCTGTGTAACCACCTGACTCCAAACTGTTTATGAAAAAATATCTCCAGCAAGATTTGCTACCTAACGCAGCTGCCCCTTCTCCTGGGACTTACACTCATGTTGCCCAGCTTATGATTTCGTTCAGTTTTGCTGCTTACTTGTCTTACCCAAATGCTCCTACCTCTCTCTTCAATTTCATACTGTCTAACATCGGCCCAAAATTTAGCTCTGAAGGCCCTGAGGACACTAACAGGCATTAATAATTCTGAACAGCCTCACCTGAGACTTGCACCCACACCACTGCCCAAGAGACAGTGGCTCAAAAGACCATTTCAGGTCAGCTCAGGGCCTTCAGAACCTGTCTGAGCCGGATTTATTGTTGGTATGCCTGTTTACAACTCTGTCACAACCATGCTTGTGCCTGGCCAAGGACCTCATTGATCCAGACTGTGATCCGTGGACTACTTCCCAGCTTGACCTCAGCCCAGTCTCTTCTCTGTGGTCCAGCCTGTTGATCACTGGGCAGTATCTGACCCTGGTTACCATCACTAAACATGTTCCCGACCTGTGGGTCAACTTCCCGCCTTGGCCTCAGCCTGGCTTCGTAACTACGGATCTGTTTGTGCCTCATCCTTGCAAGCTTGTCTGAAGATCTGGACTATGGGCTGACTCCAGCTGCTGGTTCTGGGCCTGTCCTGCTCCTTTCCTTGTGCCCGTACTGCCTCAGCCCCTGCCCTGCCAGCCTTGTTACTGCCCTTGACTCCCTGGCCTACAGGAAGCAGCTGTCCCGCGCTGCTTCCTGACATTAACTTGGGAATGTATCCTCTCACCTTGGCATGGGCTAAAGCCAGGGCAGTTGGGAAAGTTGAGCTGGGCTGTGCTGGTCTTGTGTCGTTCCCCCATATCAGAAGGGTGTCAGTTTGATATTACAAACCAGCATCAGAGTCTAACACCTGAGGGAAATGTTTTCTGTGGTGACTCACTTGACAACTGCCGACAGCCAGCTAAAGCAAGGCAGCAGGAGATCCATGACAGTGAGAGTTCGATCTGTTCAATTAAAAGACCTTGCCTATTAAATACTAAAAATCAGTATCTGTTCTGCATTTAGAATACATAAGGCTTTTGCTTCTTAATTGCATCCTCAACACTTGAAGGAGACTCACTGACAGAACACTTAAGTCAGTTAAATTGGCTCAGGGAAGATCATGCCATAGTCATACACGGAGTGATCCAAACATCTTTTACTGAAACTTGATTTATGCTCCCTTACGCCAAAAACAACCAACAAATTCCAATGAAGTTGAATTTCTAGCACATCTGCAAGGGTTTCCTCCATTAAACATGACAAATACAGATGTAAATTTAAGCGGAGGCTAACAATCTTTAAGGAACTTCTTTCTATTTGGGCATTTCCATGTCACCTAAAAAGAAAATTATTTTAAGGTAAGGTCTGTAAATGATCCACCAAAGAGAAGGAAAGGTGAAGTAGCAGAAAATTCCTTCTCTGGTGTCATGCACTGGTTTCCTGCCAAAATTGCTTGGACTTAAAGAGATATTTGGAAAAGAAATAATGCTCTGGGAAGGTGCTTCTATTCAATACTTTGCTTAGTAAATAAAACAGAATCAGAGAGAAAATACAGACAGCAAGCATATTCAACCTCCTCAAAGAAAATAACAATGTCAGGCTTAATTTTAGGTCTTTGATAGTTAACTTTGTTTCTTCCAAAATAGTATTAAATTTCTAAGCCACTAAGTTAGCAGCAGTACATTACAAACACAGATGATTTTAAATTGCTTCTGAATTACAGGCAAATAGTTTAGTTTTGCTCAAAATCAAATCTTGTACCTCTGAAAAAAATCACACTTATGATAAGTGCTTATTTAATAGCTTAGAATAACAACAGCTGACATATACTAAATGAAAAATACTAGAGTTCCTTTGTTTAAAATTTCTGAACAATATGCAAAAGCTATTCCAAACAGAAAAATGGCAAAAGGTAGAATACGTTCTCTGAAACTGAACTCTCGTTGGAAGCAGATGTCAAGTCCTATCGCGCAGAGCAGAGATAAACTGAGGTATAAATTTTATCACTAGGACATTTGTGAAGATTAAATTGTGGAGATTGCAAACATCTGATGCTGAAATATTCAGTGGTGGTATTACTTAGCATATCTGCTGAACTATGTAATCTGACTATCACTTGTTTTCAAAAAAAGAAAATCTTCCATCACTATGTATATATAAATGGTTGGACCTGTTTGGGTCTGCAAATGTGTGCTTATATACATAGATGCATATGCTAAACTCACTATTTTTGCATACTTTAATGAAACATTCCATTATGAATAGGCTGCAAATCACTTTAGCAGGCTCTGTATCAGTTAGTTCATGTCAAGGATTATTTATTAGGCATCTGCTTCCTTCCAGGATGGAAATCTCACATAAGGAACAGCTAAGGATTGGTTGAAACTAGTTTGTTCCAGTTCCACAGCAGATGTCATTTGGGGGATGAGGGGGGAGAGAGAAAGCAGAAAGCCTTTTGATATACTTTTATCTGCTCATACTGCAACATGAGCCTAAAATATGAGCTCTGAATTATACCAGTCATGATCTGTAGTGGAATGAGGCAAGGCTGAGAAGAAGAATTAATGTTAGCTGAGAGAACATTTAAAACAGATATGTGTTATGCAGTATTGATTTCACATCCTTAGCCAGAATGTTAAGCATTATATGATTCAAATGTCTATTTTGGCTGAACAGTTAACTACACAAGAGAAATAACTATATTGTTGGTTTAATAACTTTTTAAATAATAAAAAAAGACTTAAAAAATTTCACAAGAGGGCATTCAATTTCTTGCAAATAAACTTTCAAAAGCATTTACTGAAAGCTCTGTCTAATCTCAGCTTGATCCGTAAGCTGAAAAAAGATAACTACGTTACAAAAATATAAGGAAATTACTACATCTGTGATACTTCATCCATATGAAGAAGAGCCAATAGTTAGCAATAATAAGTGCCTAGAACTTTGTGGCCTAAATAAGAAGCCTGATTGCCAGAAGAACTGCCTTTCCATTCCACAATCTGGGATGACTCCCAGACCAACATATCCTTACTGTGTAACAAATGACATAAGGATCCTATTAGTTAGAGAGCTTGTTATTTTGTAACCAAATGCTGTAGCATAATTAATATCTGAAAACCATGAACTGACAGTCCAAAGGCAATCAAATATTGATGCTTCTCATCTTCTAAGTGCTTGACTTTCTGACCTAAGTAAAATTGTTTTAATGTGGTTTCTTGGTGTGGTTTTTTGCTTTCTAAAAAGTCTAGTCCTCTTTCTCTCCAGAATGTCATTATGTGACTCAAGGTGAACTTTTACAGATCTCTCCTACTTTAGCTAGGTTTATAAGCAATAGCAGGTGCTCACCTATGTATGGAAGGCATATATTGAGAAAACACACTTTTCAACGGTCTCCCCGCCTTTCCTCCCTTCCCACCCTTTACTGAAAGCCTGAAATGATCTCAAACAGTGCTGTCTACACCCAAGACATCAAAAGAAAGATGACCCAGCAAAGCTCATCCTCCCAGAGCTCAGTCCTTTTATCCAATTCTCTCCAAATTTATCTCTATTCCCAATCTTCTTGCTTTCCCATTCATGCTTGTCCCATATGTGCTCTTTATTGCTTCTCAAACTCTTCTCTTCTTATGCCAGTCCTTGTATTCTTCTCCAGCTGTTTTGTCTCTGCAGGCAAATCAGCTTCTCTCATTTGTCAAATCCTGTCCCACCTGCCTTCACTTCCTTCTAATCTACTCCCATGTACCTCTCCCTTGCTCCTCCATCAGTCTTTCATGCTCCAACAGCTCAGGCAGCCTTAGTTTTCAATCTCAGCTTTTCAAACACAACCATTCCTCAATTACCTCTTCTAACCTTTTTGTCCAAAAAGCCCCAGCTCCAGTTCCCTTAATGAAATATGTCAAATCCCTTTCTACTATTCCTTTCCATGGTGTCGTTCCCACTGTTGCCATTACCACAGTCCCTCCTGATTTGAGCTTCCTTATTCCTCAAGTCCTCTAGCATGTAAGTGTTCTACTTGATGCCAGTGCTCCCAATTACCTCCAGCAACCTTTGCCAAGCATTTCACTCTCCCAGTCTATTCCTCTTCCAGTCGAACTCACTCAGAATTTCAATTGCCAGCCATGGTTTGTCTACCCCCAACAAGAAGAGTCCCTATCTCATTCCACTTCTCCATTTTATCCGCATTGCACTAGATAATAGGTGCTTTTTTCTTTTCCACTGCACAGATGTAGAATGAAATTATCAAGACATATCCTTGCTCTCAGTTCCCTTGTCCCATCTGAGCAAGAAGAGCAAGTTCTCTCAAGAGAACTTCAAGAGAACAAGCCACCACAGCTTCCTACTAAAGCCTGATCATTCATTGAGATGGGATGTATGAAAGACTCACATCCGGGAAGTACAGAATGTGATTCAGTTTGAGACAAAGAGAGTCTGCAAAAATTTCATCCAAATGGTATATATTCAGTATGTTTTCAAACAATTGAAAACATAAAGTCTCCTACTAGGGAGTAGAGGGCATGCTTCACATAGGTGGTGCCAACAGTTTCACCAATAATATATTTTTTCTATAACTTGTATAAAGCAGCATTAAAATAAGTGACTTTTAAACTGAATACAGGTTTTTAGACCTATCAGTTTGTTCAGGAAAACACAAGCGCAAGCAAAAAAGCTCATTGCAGCAGAAACATCAGTTTAGCTTCTTTAACACAATAAAGAATAAAAAACTGCATTGTAAATACAAACTCCTTGGAGTTAGGAAACTTCCATGACATGAAAAAAATTTATTTTTAAGCCAAGTGCATGTTTAAAATACTACTAAAATGGCAACAAATATCTTCTGCCTCAAGGATATGTGGATAGAGTTAAGTCTTAGAGAAAGATAATACTGAAACAAGCAAGATTACCTTACTGCAAATCTTCATTCTCTGAAAAAACAGTGAAAGCATTTCTACTTCATTTGAACATCTCATCTCCCTTCCTAAGTAGCTTTCATAAGATTTTAGAGGATGATATGCATAGACAGTAGCTTCTCTTCTGCACAACTTACTGTAGACCAGTAAAGGTCTCTTCTGCTACTAAAATCTAAGAGGACAGTCTGACTAGTACCTGCTGGTCAGAAAGAAGTCAGAAAGAAGTCTTCATAATGCCTAATCAAGGACAATTAATGTAAGAGCTGAATTTTCACAATACTGTAAAGTAATATCTGCAAAGTGTGTTTTACCATAAATCAAGTGAATGTTCACATGCATATATTACTTATTCCTGTAATACACACAATTCAGTACAGATGCTCTGTGTCAGCTAGTTTGTAAATGTGAAGAGTATACAGATGCTTATGTTAAATCCTACCTGCAGCATTCACAATTCTCTTTGCTCGAACTGTTCCAAGCGGAGTTTCAACTTCCCATGTCCCATCTGATTGGGACTTCAGATTAGTCACTTGAACGGGATAGTTTAATTGGGCACCATATTTTCTGGCTCCTGCAGCCAAGGCCATAGTGAGAGAATAGGGATCAATATGACCATCTCCAGGGTTATACAGGCCAGCTAAAACCTAAGTGGACGTAAAATCCCACAAAATGAGAGAAATTAAAATTTATCAATATTAACTATTTTTTTTTTTAAAATGCTTTATTTCCTGAATGCAATAAAACTTAAGGAGTCATCTCAAAACAAATTTTCGAAACTTGTAATAATATCAGGGCTACAGCTATCCAACTTAACCAACGTAAGTAAAACTTCTCAGTTCTCCCATGCAATCAAAGGTTCAAATGCTTTAATATTATAATTTTATATACATTATAATTAATGCTATGCCCACAGGCATACAGTATGCACTAAAATGTATGTGAGTCTGATTTTAGTTTATAATGCATCTTTTTTTGGCTGAAACCCAAGAATTTCTTGTACAATTTGTATAAAAGAAACAGACCTTATACCTACAAATCCAATAGATCAATATTTAATTGTAATGGAAGTAATGTTTCATAAAATTAGGCTCTTTACCATATCCATGTTCAATAAGGGAAACAGCTCTTGTACTTTCTCAGGTGTGATTAGATACTGCTCTATTGGATGCCAACCAGCACGAGTCATTTGGTATTTGAACTCATCCACCCTAGTAGGGGTTGAAGCAATTCTGATGCTGCCAGGCTGATGAAACCCTACAGCCTAAAACAAAAAGCAAAAACGAGTTACTGAAAGAATCTTTACTTAACTCCATAAATTTGCGTTCCTATGCTATGGGAAGTCTACACAAATTTTGCCAGTAACATCACTGAAAAGAGATTCAAATAAGTTATACGCCCTTGAAGGAATAGGACTTACTTAAATGTAAACTATAAAGAACAAAGAAAGGTTTAAAAAAGTTAATAAAATAACTTCTTAGGTTAATACATACTATCTTCAAAAGACTTGTAAAAAGCTTTTATTGAATGTCATTATACCATTATTTTTATGAAGATTTCATTAATATTTGAATTTATGCAGTCATATTCTTTTTAAAATAGAATCAGATACATTTCAAAAAAACAAATACATAGTAGTTTACATTAAAGACTATCATCTGTATAATTTCCTGTTGAGGTGCTGCAGAATAAATTTAACTGACTAAACACTTTTACTGAGACAATGGATAATCATCCGCCTTTTTTGTCTTTTTAATAAAGTAGAAACCCTTATATAGTTGGACACCAAATGCTCACTTTCGGGTATACACTATTCACCTTTTCCATGCACATTAATATGGCTGAATAAGTCTTCTAGTGAAACTCACAATGATAATTTGCTTTAATATCAAGCTAAGCAGTAGAAAGAAGAAAAACACATTTTATTACAATTATCAAGTTTGTAGACTAATACAGCGAGGATGTAGTTTAGTAAAGGGAATCTATATGGCTGAGCAATGCCAGATAAATAAGATGACTTGGGTGTTCCACTTCACACCCATTCCTGAAGTCGCTAAATAAAAACACGTCCCTGGCAGGGACGGGAAGAATTGCAGCCATCTTCCCATGGACATGTTTAAAACAGGAATGTGTCATAACCAATCCCCTCATTCCAGATTCTTGATGCTATTTTAAATCCTATACTAAGCTAAAGTTTCAGACTCTCAGCCTGCTGAGCTTCCAAGTTGTTTTATGAAAAACATTTCTTTAAACTTTAGAGGGATCTGGGAAAACATCTAAAATATTTAGTGACTAACCACTGGACTACAGCGCAGATATGCAGGCTGGAGAAAATATTTCAATAAGAAGGGAGCCTTATCATAGTCATTAACATATGCATAAACAACTTGTCGACTGTAACCTTTTCTGTAAGACTACTAACAAGTTTAGTATTGATCTGAAGTAATACTTTAAAGGTTAAGGAATTTACCTGTCCAGTTTCTTCTTCCAACTTTTCATAGAGTTTGATGCTGTAAGAATGGATTTTCTTCAGGTTTATTCCAGGATGAAAATAAGTTGTTAAACCAGCCTCAAGTAAGAAATAGGAACAATAATATAAAGATATGATTAGAAATGCAGTGTTCTCTTACCCTTCTTCCCACTGTCATTCAAAAAAGAACTGTCAACATACCATAAAGAAAAGCAACACATGGATAGAGCCAACTGCTTCAAAAATAAAAATAAAATCCTTTCACTACTTACGGCATTCTTGTTCTCTGCACACGTGTTTTTCCACCTGTCTTTTCTCATCATATTTGTCAACTCATGATACTCTTGCAGTTGTTCTCTCCTACGGCTTTCTTTCTTCCTTAAGTTATTCAGTTGTCTGTTTCTAATCTTTTGGGAGATCCACAGCTCTGTTCCTGATAACTAAATCAACCAATTACCTCTAAATGTCCTGTAGTAGGATCTTTTCTGGCTTGCAGATGGAGATGGGAGAGGAACCAAACCTTCATAAAGACCACATCTTAACAAGAGCTACTACTTTCCTGGGGCGCAAACAGCAGGTGGAAGTCAATATTCTTCTATTCGCATCAGTTGTCTCGTGGCAGTTAAAGAGCAATTGCTGCATTTCAGAAGTAGCTTAAGAAACTGCTTTAAGCATTTTGCACATCATTTTACTGATTCTGGTTTTAGAAAGCTATCAAGCCCTTTTAGGTTCATGAAAAGGTAAAATCAGGAAGTTACTACAGCCTGTTCTATGTTTAAGGGAAGTGTTTACCTCCCTATAGTAGAGACAGCTGCATCAGTCTAAAGACACTTATAAATAAAGGCAGACATTATAGCACTTTAAAAAAGCAGAATTAAAGTGTTACTTAAGTTAAACATATGTATTTGTATCTCCTAAATTTGACATCTCATTAAAACCCTTTTTCCAAGGGAGACAAGAGGTTTAAAAGATAAGTAACTACACTGACTAAATATTTTATATATATATATATAGTGCATATTTTTCTAGCTAAAATAGAGGTTATTCATGGATTAAGGTTGCTTCAGTTAAGGAAGTTAGACACCAGAGTTCACCATTGAGTTCACTGTCTTTCTGAGAAAAAAAAAAAACCAAAGGTGAAAATTAATACATAAAGTTTTGACAGTTCCCTTCTAAGTTGCCCAGCATGCATACACATTAACTTAGTCTCGATTTTAACTTGTCATATCTGTTCTGTGCTACATATTTCAAGCCTTTA
>NW_010427061.1:0-6156 GCF_000710305.1 Buceros rhinoceros silvestris | reverse complement strand
AAAGCAAGATTTAGTGGTTGTTAAATATATATTTTAATTGAAACTAATTTAATTATACTAAGAATCTATTAAACACTACAATTCTTTATAACTAATATTAATCTATATTGCACGAATTAGATCACACATACTGTTTTTTTTAAACCATGGCCTATTCTGACCCATCTTTACTGGTGCAGCTTCACATTTCAGACAGTATCTTTTTCTTCAGGAACAGTGAGCTTCAGATTGCTCTTTGCAAGATCACGGAATCATAAAATAATGATAATCAAACAAACAGATTGAATGGGACCTCAGGAGGTATCTATCCAACCTCATACTCAAAGCAGGGTCAGCTATAAGATCAGACTAGGTTGCTCAAGATTTTCTCCAGCCTGGTCTTGAAAACCTCCAAGGACAGAGACTGCATTTGTCCTTGTTAAATTTCACATAGTTCCTGTCCTTCCATACTTACAGCCTTTAGAATTCATTGACTTATTCTCCCAGTTTGGTGTCAGCTGCAAACTTAGTGAGTATGTACTTTGTCACGCACTCCAGGTCATTGATAAAGATACTGAACAGGATGGGTTCCTGGACAGATCCCTGCCACACTCCACTTACTTCCAGGCTTAGGGTTGAATGTGACCCATTAACCACTACCCTCTGAGCCCAATCATCCAAACAGTCTTTTATAACTCTCTAGCTGTCTAGCCATACAGACCATAATGTCTTCAGTCACACACATAAATATTACGGGAGGCTGTGTCTGAAGTTTTGATAAATCCAGGTAAGTCACATCAGCTGCTCTCCCCTTGTCTACAAATTCAGTTACTTTACTATAGAAGGCAATGAGGTTTCGTTAGATATGGTTTGCACTTGTAAAATCTACGCTGACTGTTCCAAATCACCTTTTTTCTCCTTTACGGGCCCAGATCTGAGGCTCGCTCCGTGATTTTCCCAAGAACCAAAGTATGGCTAGCTGGTCCTTAATTAGGTCCACTTGGCCCTTTGGCTTTTTTAAAAGGTGCATCCATATGTCCTTCTCCAAACGTTGGGCACCTCCACCAATCTTCACAGTCTTTCAAAGGTGAGACATCTGCAGCCTTGCAATGCCGTAAGCAGCACTCTTGGATGCAGCCCCATCGGGACCAATGCATGTGCATGAGTCAACTTCTCCCAGTAATCCCTGTCTTGATCCTCATCCACTGTTGGTAGTTCCCCTTCTCCTGGAACCCTGCTTAGAGCACAGAGGCCTGAGAAACTTTGTCAGTGAAAACTGAGGTGAAGAAGGCACTGAATGTTTAAGCCTTATCATTGTACACTGTGAATAAGTTACCCATCTCATTCAGCAACTCTCCTTCATTTTCCTTGTTCAGCTTTTTGCTACAAATGCAGCAGTAGAAGCTCTTCTTGTTGCCTTTAATGTTCTTTCCAAGTCTTAATTCTAGTTGAGCTTCAGCTTTCCTGTGCCCTTTACAAATTGCCCAGGCAATTTTTCTAAGCTGGCCTTCTGTAGCCTTTTCCTGTTTCTACCTCTTGTATATTACACTTTTCCTCCAGAAATCAAGTCATGAGCTCCCTATCTGGCCCAGCTGGCCTCCCAATGTATCTACTTCTTTTCCTGAGGCTTAGGTGGACCATTCTTGTACTTGAAGAGATTTTCCTGTCTTTGGAAGGCAGAAATTTTGTTATCGTAGATCATCTGGGAGAATATTTTTAAGAATGGGCACTTTGCTATGAGAATTTACACAGATTTTAAAGCATTTTTCTAGTTGAAATTTTTCTACACTGAAATGTTTATGTATCAGTTTTGTTCTATTACCATCTGTTTCAGATTTCATACTAATGCCATTATTAAATTAGCATTCTGTGGGAAAATGGTATTAATACTGTTATACCCTATATTCTCTCTCCTTGCAAGCTCAACCAAGTTTTTGTTTTGTGCTGTGCTTTAATATCTGTCAGCAGCAAAATCAATTGCATGTGACACGAAAAATTATCTCACATAACAGAATGTTAGAGAAGCTTTTTAAAAAAGTAACAACACAAAAAAATCTATTTGCTGAGTGAGTTAAATATGCCTTGTTCAGACCCTAGGGCTTCTGTGAGATTGCAAATGATCTGACCTGCAGAACAGTACAACACTGAGAGTTCTTAAAGCCTAAGTCTTGACCTAATTTACATGCATCTGATAATCACTACTTTGTCATAGTTAGATAAGTATAAAAATGAGCAGTATTTGCTCTGTTATTTGTATCTTCTGATTACTGATAATAACACAAAAATGTGCACACTTTCTGTGCCACTTTAATTACACACTTGAAAGTCAGACAAATTTACCTGAGACCTGAGAAGTGGAAGGAAGTTTACGCAGTTAACACTGCAGGAATATGATCTATATGAAACATGATCCTGTGCTCTGTAAGGATTTACTGGACCGTGGAAGAGGGAAAATATGGTATAGCACAGCAACATCTGAACCAGACTTCCAACATCTGTGGCTGAAGGGAACATAGTACATGCCATTTCATGTGCTAAATATATGTGTAATTTTTATCTAACATTGTGTTATTGTGAGGAAACCACTGAGAAATGCACAGTGAACAGTTTTGTACCTAGTCTAGCAAAGAACTCAGAGTCACAGTTTTGATCTTTCACATTGTCTGAAGCAGACTTATTTTTCATCCTTGGCTACAGCACTGTGACACTGAGTTCAGTGAAAAGAGACAGCATACCATGTACCTAATAGTTTATCCATTCTAACCTGTCCCATAACTAGGTATCTTGCTGCATTAACAGCATCAATTTCTGTTTCAATAGGTGCCACAAGGCAGCCCTCTCAATACTGGCAGTGCAAGCACACATGTAGTAACAACCCTCACTCATTATTTTGGTTTCTTATTCAATGAGGGGATTTTTATTATTTTTTTTACACACATATTGTTTTGTATTTGCACAAATTTAATCTGTGCCTCACTCACATACTTAAGTCAAAGTACTTCTCTGAGCATTTCATAGTTATGGTTCAATACACAAGATGCATTACCTGACACTGCATGGTGTTGCTCTGTTCACTGAAATGCATCAGCTGTGGTATAACTGTCTAAAAGACATGTAATTACTGAATTTTGTTTTTTCTAACTCCATACAACATGTTTTCTTTTGCTTTGTTTGTTGAAAAACAAGTAAAATTAGGTATAGATCTACTAATACACTTCAAGCAGTCATTTTTTAATTATTATTTAATTTTTACCTATTGTTTTCATAAAGCCCCAAACACAGAAAACATCTGCACTAAGATGAAACATTTCAAACTTCACACTTCCTCCCCTGAAAGAAGTACAAGAATACAAACTAAATATAATCAAAGTTATCCTTCTTAATTTGTTCCTGAAAGGCACTCAGATACTGTATAGTTGTAAGTATTGCATAAATGTTCTACTGTATTAACAGAGTAGTTCCAGAGACAGCAAAACATTGTGTTTTTACTCTTGTATTGCTACACTGGGGTAACATTCTTCCAGTTACAGGTAAGCACAGCTGGAAATGAGTGAGAAAAGCATCTATTTTTGTGGCAAGCTTTATTTCATTTTGTTACACTACCTACTCCAGATATTGACACAGAAAATCCATAATTACATACTTGCAAGTTGCACCAGTATGCCCATAGCATTATTATAGCAGGTGTCCCCACCCTGTCATTATTACATGTATGTCTTTTCAATTATTGTGCTTAGGGTACGGATAAATGTTCAGCCTTTAAAAAATCCACAGTGTCCAGTTGCAAGCTTTGCTCCTCCAAGATTTAGTAAATTTTGTAATGTCAGCAGTGGCAGGAAAGAAAGCTCTTGTCTCTAGCAAGAATCAGTTTCTGGGACAGTGATATTCTCCGAGAATTCTCTGAGATATTCTCTGGTGCTGCTTCTTGACCACCTCCTTTTCAAGATGGCACATATATTAAAAATGGTAATGCATACAACAATGCTATACTTCACATTTCTGGTTTATGCATGCCAGTGCAACCACCTCCAATTATAAAGTCTGCACCATGTATTAGATTACCTTAGAAACAAACCTTATATCTAAAAAGCCAAATTTAAAGTAATGTTTAAAGTCTAAATCCAGTTAACTGTCAAAAATGTGTAGTAACGCTAACAGTTACCCTCCAGTAATTTCAAAATACAGTGTTTCTCCCAATGAGAGAAAAAGTGAGGGGGGAAAAAAAAAGTCAAAAAAAAAAAACAGTTGAGAAAAGTGTACTATGAATAGGGAACCAACTGTTCCAAACTCATGCAGATAATCTCTAAAGAACACAGTGCTGAAGTTTGTATCTATAAAATAACCGAGATAGTTAATCTCTAGAAAGCCAGGGAATGTAAAGGTAATGAAACCTCCACTACCATTAGATACACAAACTGCTGTTAATTTGAGAGACTAACAAAACATTTCTTACTGCATGCCAAGTAGATCCTGCAGTGAGCTCCGATTTTTCCAGCAGAACAACATCCTTCAAGCCAGCCTTAGCCAAATGATAGGCTAGACTCACACCAACACAACCACCTCCAATGATCACTGTATCTGCTCTATCTTTCCCCAAGGAAGGAGATGGAACTTCTTTCCTGTGGAAAAAAAAAATACAGTTTCAAAAAGTCAGCTGCACTTTTGTCCATCTTTTTTTTTTGCTTACTGCTCCAATCATAGTTTAAACTGGTGCCTGCTTGGGAGTCTAGACGCACTTGACTTAAAACCTAACCTGTTCACTCTTATCTTCATTTAAAGTAAGTGCTCTGAAAGGGTCATATCCATAAAGAGCAGTAATACGAAAACCAGCGCTGCTCACAACTTTAGGTCTTTAGTTGTCCAATACGCACTTACATGTAGATCCTATTTCTCAGTAAGAAACTGTGTCAAAACCTGACTTTTCAAAAGTGCTGTAGTATATGCGAGCCTTGTCTACTTAGTGAGGCTCCTTGTAAGTGTTCACGAACAACGAACCAGTATTCATTTGCATGTTCTATTTTGACATGCTCTACTTTGCTGAAATTAAAACATTATAGAAACAGGTTTTTGTCAATGGCTCACACCTAACTACTACATCATGCTGCATTTCCACAACCACTGCAAGCCAGCATGAACCAGAACTGTTGCCTTAGGCAGCTCCATCTCTTTCCTCCTCTCTACTGCCCCAGCCAGCCACTCAAGCAGCATGTCAGATCAGGAAATTTATCCCAGTTAATGAAAAGCTGGGGTTTTTTTGGATGCAAGACAACGTACAAGACCTCTTAGGACAGTAGCAGTAGAGACTACTGTGAAACCACAGTAACTCTCCCTTCAGGACAGTTAATTAATATCTAGTTTTATTTCTCCCCTCCTTGCTTTTGCAACTTCTGTGGCAAAAGGCTTTCTAATGTGTAACTAGTCTTCCACCCATACTCAACTCAGAAATCAAAGCTGTTAGTTTTATGTGTTATCAATAGAGATCTTACAAAATAATACGTTTTAAACACAAATGCAGGATGAATATGCACCATGCTTGCTATGCCACTATGTGGCAATGAATGAGAAATAAAATAAATGGGAGCACTGGCCACCACAGGTTTTCTGTATCTGGTGCTGCACACACATGGTGCATGTGTTCTTTTCTGAGATTACATATTAATCTTTGCAAGTTAACAGTAAGCTCTTTAACAACCAGATGTGAGACACTTAGCCCAGCTCCTCTACTGAATTCTGAGGCACGCAGTAATCAAGGTCAAGCGTAGGGGCTTTTCTCATGCTTCTTCAAAGATGTGAATTCGACATTTCCTCACCTGACTTTTGGCTCTTTTCAAACCTTTTCTTTCAGCCCCAGGAGTCTGGTAACAATCCGGGGGTGGGGACGACCCTTCCTACACGTTTTACCCAGGTGCTTGCACGTGCCAGTTAGAGCTGGTTGGTTTTTTCTCATCGACATGGCCCAGAAGGCATCAGAAGCGATCTCTCTGTACCAGCTCGACGACTCACCCCGGGCTAGGTCCGGTCTTTGACGCAGAAATGGGAGGCGCAGGAGAAAGATGCACCTCCTGCCCACAGGGAGGTCCCTCAGCGGCCCGGTGACCCCGGCCGGCAGCTGGTGGTGCTGGTGGAGCACCGCGGGCAGACAGAAGGAGACCACTCTCCTCACCACCGTCCCCTCGC
>NW_010427060.1:10874-12801 GCF_000710305.1 Buceros rhinoceros silvestris | reverse complement strand
TGTGGATGTGGTGCTGAGGGACATGGTTTACGCACCCTTGTAGTGCAGGGTGGATGGTTGGGCTTGATGATCTTAAATATCTCTTCCAACCAGATGATTCTGTGATTCTTCCCTCTTCAAAAAGTTCTCATAAGCTTCACCTGCAGGTTTGTTTGCAGCAATTGAAACAAACAAGCCACGTATAAAACCAAGACACCTTCACTTTTGCTTTAACAGAGCAAAGCTCCTCAAGAGACCAGCTCAGGCAGAGACTAGCTCCTTTGGTTCAGTATCTCTGACATCAGGAAGTTAATGGCATTGATTAGCCCCAGGATTTGTTCCAGGACCATTATGCTGACTATTATTATGACTATTAGAATTTGTTCCAGGACTTTGAGATGAACAGTTGCTTATAAGCTTGTTCAAACTGCATTTTGTAGCTTAGTGAAAAAAACCCGGGATGCAATTCAGGTGGTTCTTCTCACTCGGAGGAGCCATTGCCAAGGGTTTTGTCTTCCAGGTGTACAAACCCTCAGTGAGATGTCCAAGTTAACATCAGTTAACTTCAGTTCAGTCACAAGTTAACATCATTCTCTGAGGAAAAGCCAAGACAAGTTACACTGATCTTGATTAACCTCAGTTTCTTTTTCTTCTCTCACCCTGGCATCCTGAGCTTCCATTTTCAAATCCACCATTCCCAGTGCTTCCATGTCCAATACAGCAATCACAACAGCATTAGCTACTAATTAGACTCATTTACCTGTAAGGCTCACCACTTGGTTGATGAATACTTAACACTTTCCCTAGAGGACAACTTTCCTCCTTACCAACTTTTCTCCTTTTCTCACCTGTCAGAAAATATGGATCCAACTGATTGCAGGGCTACAAGTCAGGGATGAAATGTATTGTCTAGTAACGTGTCTGACAGAGGAAAAAAATAAACTCACTATTGTATCCTAACGGAATTGTGTGTATATATATCCCTAACAACATCATCCTGTCTTGAAGAAAGGTAGTTTCTACAATATGCAAGTTCAAAATAGCTGGGAGGAGAAAGGACTCATGATTGTGAATATCAATGGATATTCCTTGAGCCTGTTGCTGGCGACAGTTGCCAGTTAGAATAAACATCTGCAGGTCAGTATTTTCCCTGTTCTCACAGTATTGAACGGGAAAGTAATTTTGGAGAAGGGAAATTCTCTGGCATTAGCATGTTGTAATTCCTCCTAGACAGGCATTGAACAAGAGTGATAAAGACATTTTATTGACTACCCCATCAGCTCAAAGCAGTTTCTTGAGCCTGAAACAGTTTCCCTTCTGCTTCCGAGAAAAGCCCTCTAGAATTTCCCTCTCTCCCTCCCCCTTATGACCAGGCTTTGTCCTCTATACAGATTTGAAAGTTCAAAGGGAGGGAGTTTACCTCTTTCCTCCTTTGGACTGATGACATTTACCAAGGGGGTTTTATAACCCTGGCCTGGTGTGAAAGATAACTGCTGATTGCAGAGAAAAAAAAAACAAAACAAAAAAAACACCACACACACTTATAAAATAGGTAATATATTGAGCAAGACACAGCAAAGCCATCACCACAAACATTTATGAAATTATTACACTAAATGCTATCAGTGTGTCAGTTTGCAAAAAATTTTTTGCATTAGAACTTTTAATAGCTCAATTCTGTTCTTAACTTCGTGTTCAGTAACTCCTCCCTAAGTTTTACTGCCCTTCAGCTGCACTGTCAAGATACTGTACAGATAGGATGAAGAATGAAGATAAAAGGAATCATATTCACGAGCTTTTACAGAGTTATCAGCTGTAAGCAGTGGAAGAAGTCAAGGACTGCTGAGATAACTTAGGTGCTGGCAGAGAGCCGAGGTCAAACCACATGCCTGCTTCAGGACAGGAGGTTCAACCTGAGAAACAAAATATGCTCTTGCTTAAATCACCG
>NW_010427060.1:2147-10767 GCF_000710305.1 Buceros rhinoceros silvestris | reverse complement strand
GGCTGGAGCTGGGAAGCATGAGGCAGCTGCTGCTCCTGCAATGCCCATCCCTCCGCAGGAGGCAGCAGCCCGTGTTACTCCTCTCTTGGCCAAGCACTAGCCCTGTTCTGTCCTCTCCATGATTTCTAGCAGCAATACCCTCTTTAGCCTGCTTTTTCTAAGAAGCCTGAACCAGCTCTGTGCAACATAGCTGCGCACATACCAAGGAGTCCTTGTCCCTCTGCCGGAGATTAGTAACATGGGAAGAGTTCAAATAATCGTGGGATTTCCAACGTACATGTAAGCTGAGCAGCTTAACGCATTGAATGACAGGGCTGCAAAATCTTTACAGAAATTTAGTCTAGGTGGAAACATTTCAGCGTAGGGATGTTTGACAAGTAACAGATTAACTAACAGCATTAGACAATTCAGTCCTTCACACTCATAATGTGCAAGAGCTTCCCATGTATTTCAATCCATTTTGGTTCTTCTTGCCTGTATCTAGCTTACGAGGAGAGCTATACAGGGATTCACATCACTTGATATACTAAAGGGGCGGGGGGTGCAGGGCAGGAATTGTTTGGGAACTGAAGAGGGCCAGAGAAAAGGCAGTGGGGTAATTTTATTTCACCCATCTTCTCTCCTAATATAGCCTACACAAGTTTGTCCTCAGCTTATGGCCAGCAAGACCCTCACACACACGCACAGAAAGAGGGCTACACTTTTTAGATGTTATGGCAATAAGTAGGCACCCACTGGGAACCCTCTCCACAGAAGCTGAACTCTTTACTCCAAAGTGGTACTAGAAACCCAAACTGGATCACCTCTCTTTTCAAAGCCAGGTCTCATTTTCACATCTAGCTTCAGATCATCCACTTAAGAAATATTAGTATTGGTCAGTGTTGTATCAATCCAACAGACATTTTTTACTGATATCAGTTAACAATGTCTCCAGGACACCTCACGTAAGTGACTGCAAGCATCATCGTAGCCATTTGGTTGTTGAATAGAATGCTGCAGAATCAGGTACTGCCACTGATTTAAGGGTCAGTTGGAGCAGATGCCAGAAGAAAAAAAATAAATAAAAACACCACACAGTGAAGAATGAAAACTTAAAAGTCCTATTTCCATGTTAATATTTTACTCTACAACACCTCTATCTTCAGTGGTTAAACAGTAAAACAAAACATCATCCAAAAAGCACTAGAAGCAGATATTCAGACAGGAGCTGTCTTCAAGGTTAAAAAATATGTACACACACGATATTGATTCAGCTGAAGTAACTCTTGCCTCGTTCTGCATTGTCATTTGCGAGCTACTTCTTTCAGGTTACAGTTTTCTAAAAGGCAGAACAGCAAAGCCCACACGCCTATGCTTTTTTCACATAACTGCAATCTCTTGAAAGAACACCCTTTATTCTTGAGAAGAACTTTTTATAGGAACTGGCAGATAAAGAGCAGTGGAAAATCTCAGAAGAGCCAAAAAGGAATTGAGAAAAGGAGGAACTTTGGGGGGAGTTGTCAGAAAGACATTACAAAAAGGAACAGTGACTTTTTGGTTTCTCTTCAGAAGTTTCATAAAAGGGAATCAAACCAGCACACATCACTAGTCACAGGGAATAAGTCTCCCCCAGTAGGCACAAGGCCAGGCAAAGCACCTGTTGCTGAGGCTGTGCTTCCATGCAGACAGCATCAAATGCACAGTGCTCAGAAACCCAGGAGGACTTCCGATATGCAAGAGATAGGTGGGGCTGAGAACGCTTGTTAGGGATTTAAAGGGCAGAAATTGCACCCTAAGTCAAGAGTTTATCCAAGAGAGAGCAAGCAATGAAAGCACTGCCTTGCCGTTATATACAGCAGCGGCATTCTCTTAAACCGAACTGCTAAATCTGGCATGAAAGTTGCGTTACATAGAGGATAAAGCATGTTTTAAGGGAATAGGGTAAGAGCTCACTGCTGGAAACTACAGGCAGTTGCCATGCAAAACTGCCTAACGCAGACCCCACACCCCTCTGGTATCTGTGTGTAGACATCCTTTGAGTCCCCAGGTTAGCCTTCACCCAAAGGAATCAAGCAGATGACAGATATGAAAGGCTCCAGAAATGACAACTGGAAATACGGATGGCACGGATCTTGACTGCCTGAGAACTCAGACCAAACATAATGTGAAACCGCTAAATAACCCATAAGACGGTAGCACCATTTGATCAGTGTTGAGTTCTGCTCACTTGTATATCAAGAGCATGCTTCCTTCCTTCTGAAACTTGAAACGAAACGTCCTATGTTTATCGTCAGTTCCCTCAGCCACACAAACCCTTCCCATTTTGCAAAGCCACAGACAACTTCAGTTTGGTCTGAGAGCTATTTAGAAGGGTTGTTCTGAAATCAAGAATGAAATCTAATTTCCTGAGCATTTCAGTTTATCAAGGGTGGTAGCTCATACAGACTTCCTTTTTGGCCAAACACATTCAGAGTTTTGCTGGTTTTCTCCAAATTTTAAGGAAGATTCATGTGTTTGAATCATGGAAACTGTGATCAGATATACATGTAATTTTTGTTACCCCCACACTTTTTATTTCTATATGTGTGGATAAACTCCTCCTTACGAAATCTATTTATTCCAAGCCAGGGGAAGGCATGTAAGTTCATGTTGCAGTACTCTGTACGCAGTACAGCTTTTCACTGGGAACAAGTCATGCATGCTTTATCCCCAAGAAGGAATACCTCTTCAGACAAGATACACATTTGATAACAATCCTTCAGTCCCCAGAGCCTGACTGCTGCCCATGATATGCCTTAAATAGGCAATGGGAAATTCCAGCAGCATGAGTTAGTGTAGGGAAGCCCAAAGCCAGCACTACACCCACCACATGCCACCTCCACAGCAGAGGTGGTGTGACTGGGGCACAGGGAGAGAAGAGAGAGCATGGACAGCACACACAACACTCCAGGGCACAGCGGGTAAAGACAGAGAGTTTTAAAGAGCTATAAACTTTGCTGAAACAAATGTGAGAACCAGACCACCTGCCCTCACAAATGCATGAAGCTTGCTATAAAGCACTTGAAGATAAAGATCCCAGTCCGAGACTCTTGCTGCCACTACAGCATGTTTTGCAAGCCCTAAGCTTCAGACAGTTCCCCAGAGCAACTCCTCACACATCCCTAGAAAATTAGTGTACTTTATTTCAGAATCTAAAACCCTGAAAGAAAAAGCCACTGCCGTTTTTGATACATGGCAGCATGACCCTCAGTGAGATCTCTTAAATATCTTTCCTTGAACTAATTATAGGACAGGTCTCTAAATGATGCCTCATTTTGTTTACAGATTGCTTTCATACGAAGTCAGAAGCAATCACCCAGTTTCGGTACAGACTGTTGCATCACAAAAAACTTTCTCTAAGAAGCCAGGCTGTAATTTCCACTTGCATGTTCACTCATTAGCTTTCTACTAGCGATTAGCTGTTACCTAAAGGTGGAAGAGCTCTGTGGTTACACGTGCACAGAGCATTCAAGGAAATGGCAGAAAAGTGCCTTGATGTGGGTAAGGAATAGTAAGGTGACATTTCTCTGCTAGGTTGTGCTCAGGCTTTCACGAAGTCAGGGAGAAAGGTGCCCCCACCCTCCTACAAAGATTAGTAACAACAGTCAGCTCACGTAAATCTGTTCTCAAAAGCCAAAGGCATACAAGGGAGGGGAACAAGAAACACTTGAGGAAAGTATTGGTGCCTAAGCTGTAAAGCTTTGCCAGGCATATAACAAGCAGTTTCCTTCTTGGCAGCAGCCTTCATCCATCTGCTAGGTGATTTTACCTAATCCTTTCAGAATTGCTGCTGTCTTCTCCACCTGGAGCCTGTTCCAATTCGGATCACCATTCAGTGTCTAGCTGCATTACCTACGTTACTCAGCCAGTACTGAGATTGGTGAATGAAGCAGAGGAGCTGGCAAGCAAATCAATCTCATTGATTAAACATTGAAATTGTCATGTCTACCTAGTTCACAATGACTTTCAGATCAGTGTCACACTTAGTTGTCACCATTCAGAGGTACCTCCCTCTGCGTCAAAAGGGTTCCAGCTCAGTATCTCCCTCCTTGCCCGGGCCAGCAGCCTACTTCAGCCCATTGTCCCGTAACAGCCTCTCACAATCCTTCTCTAGATTTTCAGTTCCCAGGTCTCTTCTGGTCTAGACGCCAAGGTGATCATTCTTTGCAGTGAGAGTATACAGGCGCACCACGGCTACAAGCCATTGCTGGACTGATCACTGAAACCAGTAGCTTTTTCTGGTGCCATAACCTGGCCACTCAGCCACCAGAACTGCTGCCCACTGTATGATCACCGCTGGGTCACACTCCAGCTGTGCCATCCCTAATGACCAAACAGCTGCCCACAGAATTCAGAGCAAGGTTTATGGCAATAGAAAAACCACACCAAACAAAAATACTACAAAAAAAAACCCCAAACCATCTGCACACAACCACAACATCAGCCCCTGGCTCATGCATGGTGTCTCTACCCACAGTGTTTTCCCTTCCTGCCAGCCCAACTGTCCTGATCAGCAAAGCCATTCACAGGGGAACGTCCTTAACATACCACAGCAACACTATTTCCAGGGTTAACAGAGCACTTGTGGAAAAATAGAATTTTCTTCAGTTATTTTAAAAGGAGAGATTTTGTGATCAAAGAACATAAAGCTTTCAACAGTAGCATTTAGACTTTTACTCATCCCCCACCCCTCCTGCACTGGAAAGAGACAAATCAGTTTATTTTGGGAGAAAAAACCCTGCTATTTTTACAGGCACTGGGAAGATTTGGTTACGTGCCTGTTTGATTAACTTTATTTTATTGAAGGCTGACATAACGTGCAGTAAATGGCCTCACATACAACAAAAGTTGGATGACAGAGACATTGCTAAGACGTGCAGAGTTTTGCAATGTAATGATAGGCTTTAATTACCTCTCGTCTTAGTGTGTTAAAAAAATATTAATTAGTATTTTAATTCTTCAGAAAGTGATCCTTCATTGCAAAGCACTACTCAGTTAATTGTTCTAACATCTGAAAAAAATAAGTCCTAAATATTTCCTTTGTCAGATTAAAACAAGCAGTAAGTGAATCAACTTTTAAATTTAAAAAAAAAATACAAATAAAAAGGTTAGTTTTCTAAACTTCCATTTAATTTAAACCAGCACTTTAAGTAGAAAAAAAGATGTGAGTTATCAAAGATAAACAAATTATTTTAAAGGCTGATCCATGCGGTGACTGAAACATCTGTGCAGTTCAGCTGATGTACGATATGAACAGATCTCCCCTTTAGCGTACCGAGAACAATCCTTCTGGAGACTCAGCGTAAACATTCTTGTTCCAAGCAGAGTCAGCTCAGTCCAGAAAGACGTTATTTCAACTAAACAATACCGGATTAAGCGCAATTAAGGGCTGGCTGCTCCAGCTAGACCAGTCTCAAGCATTCCCACAGCTCGATACTGCTTCCTAAGCCAAGGTCTGCCTTGCTGCTTCTTTATGCACAAACTTGAACTTCAGTAGGGAAGAAACAAAAGCACGTGGATGGCAAGAGAGCTCAACATTCACATGTAATTCAGCTGCAGTTTGGTATTTCACGTCTGATCCCACTTCCCCCTCTAGTCCAAGACCTTTGTACAGCCGTTTGTGATTATCAGAAATCCCACAGGGGCTCTGTGGGAATAAGCCAGATGAAGCTGGAGATACAAAGAAGCCAGCTGGGCTGGAACAAGTACCTTCATGAAGTTCTTGGGTCAGCATCAAAACTGTTAGAAAAAGACCCACTCTTCAGAAGAATGACATCACTTTTAGGAGCTCTGACTTTTGGGTCATTCCTGTCTGCTGTTATCGCACCCTTACACAGACCTGTTAGCTGGACACACCTATCAAAGTTTTAGTTCATATTGAGAATTTTTAGTTCTTTACCTACAGAGAGAGTAGGCATGGCCACCATGCCACTACAGAGCACAGCTGCAGAACACCAGCTGCTAGATTGCCCTTCTTTGGCCTGGCAAGAGACCTTGCTGCTGCCTAACAGCAAACTGGTGAGGAGCCCTGGTCCCTCCAGGGAGATCCACCTCATTCTCGACTAGTCAGGCAGGTAAGAGTGGTCATTGGTGCCTCAATTTCATATACAAAAGGCAGGCAACCTGGAATAAGTTCATTTTGTTTCAAGCAAGTGTAAAAACTTAAGCAATAACCATTACAACTGGGAGGGAGGCAATCACAGAAGTTGTTCATCAAAAACCTGCAGGACACACTGGTTTTAATGTCAGAGAAGCCAAAGATGGCAGATGGCTTGCACTGAGTGTCAGGAAGAAGATCGTAAATGAAGCATAACCAGGGCTTGGCCACGAGGAGAAGGGAGAAACACAGCAATCCCGCTCTCCGTCTTGCTCACCTCGGGAAGCACCATTGCACCAGGAGCAACAGGCAAAACAGCAGCACCGGGACCTCCCCCAGACAGAGCTGCCTCAGCAGGCAAAGTGCCTTGTCTAAACCACCGCACTTCAACCACCAGCATTATCTGCAGAGCACACCGGGGAGGAACAATCGCTCAGATATTTAAACTCCTTAAGCTACAAGATGCTATGTGGACAGAGAGAGGAAGCCCAAAACCCACATTCTCCCCCCACTGCCCCAGCTCTGTTTTTTTTGTTTTGGGGTGGGGTTTTGGGGGGGTTTTATGTTTGGTTGGTTTTTCTTCTTTGAGAAAGTACCTGATAGAACAGCATCCTCAAAGAAGCAGCTTTTTAAAGCAGCATTTTCCTTATAAGCTTATTATCAGTGTCTGTACTTTGTTGGTAGTTATGCAGCTTGGGCGGTATTGGGTAGTCTGAGGGATGGTGTCTACACCTCTTGATATATAAAATACCCACTAGGTTTCACCACCTCCTTTGATCTTGGCTGGCTACGGAACAAGAATCCCTTCACTGTGTTGAAAGCTCAGGGCTAGTCAGTGCATGGTTTGTGAGTCGCATTCATCCTACACATGAAAATAAATACACTCTGTGTAACGTTAAGAGTGCTTTCAGAGTGTAAATATACACTGTGGATTATACACTCTCTGTATTACATACACAGAGTGTATATAATAAGACACTGTGCGTTATACACAGGGAGTAAATGAAAACAGACTGAACCACAGCAAACAAAGTACTAGTAAATAACCTATCCTCCTCCAGAGGAATGCTTACTGCAATAAAAATTAAGAGCCTTTCAATCTTTTGCTTTTGCAGAGACAGAAGTCGCAGCTGGGGCACCTGGTGGAGCTCACAACAGGGAGGGATTCCTAAGGGCTAGGAAGGCACCAAAATGAAGTGGTAAGCTGCGCTTTCCTTGTGCTGCAAGCAGCTGAATTTTGGGGGCAGAGGGAATTCCATTTCATTACCAATAGAAAATAATCTCAAGAGCAAACTAGGACTACATGTACACAGTTAACTTTGTCTACATGAGAAGACAAGCAGGAAGTCTGGTGTTTGCGACTCAAGCCCCATCCCATCACAACCATTGAGAAACCTCAGATCTACAGGCAGGAGATGCAATCCACACCAAAAATAGATGGCAAAACAAAACTGGGTTTCTAACCCATCCATCTTTGTATCGAAATTCTCTTCACAGATGAGGGAGTTGTGAAACAGGACATAAACTATGCCAGAGAAAACGTCTTTGGTATCTGTTCCAGCACGCTAACAAAGCATTTGGCATTTCTCTCTCACTTTATTAGGGAGACCGCTCTATGGATGGTTGCCTGCTTACTGTTTGCATCTCTACCCAGAGGTAAATACACTGTAATACTCATATACGAGTTTGTAAAAGTGTTTATATGTGAATACACAAACTACGAACTGAGAATCTTGAAGCAAGACAAAACAAATACATCCTTTGCTTTAAATATATTTTATCACATCCCAAGGTTTGCAAGTACGAAAAATAACCTTCAGATAAACCTCTATATTTGAAAGAAGTGGTTTCAGGGCTGTTTCAGGTCCACAAATCTTTATAAAGTTTATCCTGCCCACATCCTTAGAAACACCCTACCATTTCCACAATGTTAAGGATTGTTTGGAATCTCATCCTTTACAGCCTCCAGCTGCCTTGCATCTGGTTTTGTATTTAAACTCGTTAAGTTGCTGGGCTTGCTTACAGGTGAGTGAAAGGACTAGAGCCCAGCAGCAGTCTCTGTCCCGGATTCTTTGCACATGCCCTGCCAAGTTCTAGCAGCTTTGAGTTTCTGACATTATATAGATTAGATATGATCTTCCCTATGAAAGAGATGCACTACTAGTATGTACCAGTGAGGGAGTTTTTTACAAGCCGCAGGGGCAACTCAGTCTAATTTGCTTATCTGAGGCTTAAATTCAACAATATTAAGACCTCTGTGTGTGGTCAAGACTCGTTCGGTTGCCTAGAAAGTGCCTCACATTTACCACGGTGGTGGTTCAGGAGATTTGACTTCATCTACAACTCATCTCCCTCTATTCTGGAAGCGCAACTAATATTTTTAGGGAAAACTTCCACGTCTCCACAGAGCAGCCTGACAAGTCTATTGCCACTCAAGATGTGATCTTTTGATAGCTGAATGCACCTGCAAGCATGTGGAGCCATCCAAGTGACTGCCGTATGAGT
>NW_010427060.1:0-2025 GCF_000710305.1 Buceros rhinoceros silvestris | reverse complement strand
CTTTTTTTTTTTTTTTTGTTGTTCCTCCCTAAAAAAGGTGAAGTCAAGTTCAGTGTTTCTGAGCAAGCAACTGGGACTGCAAACAGCCCCCTGCCCTCCCCAAAATACTTTTGCACATGAATGAGATATGAGGAATCACACAAAACTACCTTGTCAGGGTAACACATTTCAACTCAAGCTCTCAAGGACTCAAAAACACAAGTTCCCTGTTATTTGTTTCTAACAGTGGAACATTTTTCTGCTAAACTCATTACTTCCACTACTAAACTACTTTGTCTGCTGTCAGAACCACGCTAATATTATCAGAGCCACCTTGAGAGACACACTCAAGAGTTTTCCACTTCCAGGCCATTTTCCACAAGGTAAAAACTCTAAATTGCCTACTAGCATCATAGATTTCCCTGGTACAAGCAATATTTAATTAATAAACAAAGACACGATTACTCTAGATCATCTTTAGAAAGGGAAGCAAGGGAGCAACAAAAAAGCACAGTCTTTATGAGCTTCCCCGCACCACACTTTGGATACTGAAGCAGCAGTGTTTTCTCATTAGACAAATCTCAGCAACTGGTTGAATTAGAACTTCACCTTGATAGTCTTAGATATTTGGGCAATATTTAAAACACACAATAAAATTTAAAAAAAATCCAGACAATAAACTCATTACACTTTACGTTTGTGTCTTACAACCACTTACATAGCAAGTGAAAGCTATGTACCAACACACAATTTTTCCAAAGCAAAGAATTGCACCTTCCACGTGCAAAGCTTACCAGGTAGATCAGATGAACACTACTCGTCCTGCTTCGCACACCCCAGAGACAGCTGCCACCATCCCCACTGCACAGCTGCTGCAGCCTTCTGACCAGGCAGCTCTCTGCTTCCACACCTCCTGGTACAGTAGTAGCTTCAGTGGGAAGATTAACGCGGCATAACCAGCATTCGCCATGACTTCACTCAGCCCAAGCCTAGCTTCCCTGAGGGCACTCACTTGACTTGTACCCAGAAGTCTGTTCTTCCCACCTGCAGAAGATCTCATGCAGCTGTAGGCTCTGTTAAGTAATTCATTACAGCCAGATTTCTGTCACCTGTTTGTGTCCCAGGCCACTTCAGCAGTGCCTCCTTTTTTGTCTCCTACTGCCCTGGTTTTACCCGCTGAACAGTGTAGGGCAGGATGGGTTGAACTCCATGGGTGCTTACGGAGTCATCACAAGCGATCAGACGTACAACATTTGTACATGCCGAAAAGGAGCGGTTACGCCAGGCTCAGGTATGCAGAGAACTGCTGCCCTCCGTGTTCAGAAAAAAACCAAAGAGCCAAAACGCAATAGATGCACTTCTAAAACCAGCATCAGATTTAGATGTGAGTGAGAGATACGAGCGAGTGAGACAGGACAAATGCTCTTTCTCCCTATTCTGCTCATTAAGCAAATGTTTATTGCCCATTTTTCTGAATAGAGCTACAAGTTTTGTTGATTTCAGGATTCTCTCTTCCTCATCCATGTGCAACACCACACACCGCGAGCTCTCTCTCCCAAAGGCGTCCTGGGGACAGGACTCTTAGCACCAGAAAGCTCTTCCTGAGGCTCACTTGCTCCAGCACTTACAAAGCAGCAGGCTCGGGCACACTCATCGGCTCGCTGTGGTTAGCTAACCACGGTCAGCCCTCACCGCAGGCTGCTTCCAGGCTGGCCTTGCCTCAGCATGACGCTGCTAAGCACAGCCTTACTCTGCTCCCCGGACCCAGACAGCTCAGGGATGAGTCTCATGCTGCTCCCTGCCCTCCCTCGGCTGGCCATGACCCCTCCAGGCACACCGGGTAGAGCTAATGGCCCTGCCTGGGTGCGTCACTAATTGCAGGACTGAGGCAGGCTCCATGGGGAGCGTAGGGTCATGTGTGCTGGGGCAGTAGGGGTACAGTACAGTGGAGGATGAGCTTTACTATGAATAAAATAAGACCCCTGTTTAGATACTGTTGTAATTCAGGTTCCTCTTGTGTCATGGTTTAAACCCCAGCCAGCAACC
>NW_010427059.1:1457-1917 GCF_000710305.1 Buceros rhinoceros silvestris | reverse complement strand
GGGTGACAAGTGCCAGGTGTGCCAGTGATTGGGGTGGGTGGCCACGCTCCAGCTGGTCCTGACACGGTGGTGGCCACTGTGGCAC
Source organism: Buceros rhinoceros silvestris (assembly GCF_000710305.1). NCBI lineage: Eukaryota > Metazoa > Chordata > Aves > Bucerotiformes > Bucerotidae > Buceros > Buceros rhinoceros. The sequence continues at coordinate 1,832 of NW_010427059.1, read as the reverse complement.
CCCCATGGACCTGGAGGCCTCCTGGAGCACCCATGGGTGCCAGGGGGCATCTCTGGGTGGCCTTGTCTTGTAGACCCCAACAATGCGATGACCAACCACGTTCACCAGTGCTTCACAGACACGTTGGCCATGAACACGTGGCCCAGACCTCCATGACCATGTGGCCCAGAGCTCCATGGCCACGTTGATGAAGTCCCAGTGGGCACCTTGACAAACGCTCCAGGGGTAATGGGCAAACTGGAGCCTCCTGGGCTGGAGCCCAATGTGGAGGCCCACCACGGCTGATGGCCACCAACGTGGGACCCTCCAAGTCAAACCTGCTGAAAGGTGGTGGCTGAAGCTGCCCATGAAGTGCTGGGCTGGAAGCCACCAGTG
>NW_010427059.1:367-1355 GCF_000710305.1 Buceros rhinoceros silvestris | reverse complement strand
CCCATGATGTGGGGGTGTGAAAGCCCCCGGTGGCCACCATGGCCAGTGACAGCCAGTTGCTCCTCCATTCCCTGGGGCTTTGGACACGGGCCAACCCCTCTTGCCCCACCATGGCGGCCAGACAAGGTCCACGCCCTCCAACACGCCGGGCTGTGACCACACGGTGGGGGGGTGGGAAGAGGGAGGTGACACCTTGCGCAAGGCCACCGGCGTCGCTCCCTGCCCCGCCGAGCCACGGGGGACAACACGTGACAACGGGCTGAGCCTGCCACCGCTCCCGGAGAAGACACCAAGGTGCTTTGGAAGCCCTTCACCCCCCACCAGCCACAGCCTGGAGCCACGCCGGGCTGGCAGCGCTTCTCCATCCCACCCCACCACCAAGATGGGACCACGATGACCCTGTTTGGGGTAAAAATCCATCTGCCCTCGCGTGGAAGAGAGGCCTCAGCTCCGTGGATTTGGCCTCTGGTGGGTGATGTCATCTCGCTCAGCGTGGATGGTCCCCGTTGGGGAGGGGATACAACCCCCATCTGCAGCCACATGACGCCAGGTGGGGAAATTCGGCCCTTTCCGCTCCCACTGAGTCACGGTGGGGGTGTGGGGGGACATTTCTCCTCTCTGGGGATGGGAAGTTCTCCCCTGGTGCCACATTGACCCCACAGAGATGGGGCTGGGATGGAGGCACTGAGAAGGAGGGTCTGGCTTTGGGGTGTGGCAAGATCTGTCCCATGGTGATGTCACCAGGTCTACTGAGGTGGGGCCAATGGGTCTGCCCCATGGCGGGACCATCAGATCTGCCCCATGGTGGTCTACTCCATGGTGGGAACATCAGATTCGCCCCCATGGTGAGGTCACCACATCTGCTGTGGGGGCGTCACCAACCCCATGGTGGGACCATCAGATCTGTCCTACGGTGACGTCACCAGGTCTACTGTGGTGGAGTCACCAGGTCTACCCCATGGTGGGGCCATCTGCCCCATGATGATGT
>NW_010427059.1:0-253 GCF_000710305.1 Buceros rhinoceros silvestris | reverse complement strand
CACCAGGTCCACTGTGGTGGGACCAACAGCTCTACCCCATGGCCGGGGCAACAGGTCTACCCCACGGCTGCATCAACCGGTTGATGCCATTAGAGGGCCAACAGGTCGACCCCAGAGATGGTGGAGCTGGGTCTTCTCCCGCCCCTGTGAGCTCCGGGGCACCTCAGGTCACCTCGACCTGCCCGTGGTCTCCTCCACCCCTCAACGACATGGTGAAAAGCCACGTCAAAAAACTTTATTCCTCAACATCTCA
>NW_010427058.1:1226-1868 GCF_000710305.1 Buceros rhinoceros silvestris | reverse complement strand
ATTATAAATATATATATATACTTAAAAAATAAAGTATTTAAAAAAGAACTCCATAAAGTTGGGTTTCTCTCCTGTCACTTCAAACACCGTTGTCTTGACTTTGCCTCTGGTCACCGTTGTGAAAGACAAGAGGTGGAGAAAGAAAGTGGCGGAACGTGGCGCTCTGGGGTTGTTGTACCCCAGCAAAGGTGTGTGTCTGTCCTGGAAATCCCCGTCCAAACGATCCGACACGTCCCGATCCACCGCGCGTCTGTTGTCCGTGTCCGTGGGGTTGTCGACGTGTGAGGAGCTGCTACCCGTGCAATTTTCTATGGCGAATCTCAAGATGCCTGTGCAGAGGTTGGACAGACGTGGGCACACGCGCAGGTCTGTGTGTGCGTGTCCCTCACGCTCCTCCTCTGCTGACTGTGAAGGGTTTTTATTGGGCGAAATAAAATGGAGAAAGGCCCCGTTTTAACAACCTGACTCTGTGGTTTGTCTGATTGTGCTGGGGGTGGGAGAAGCACCAAGACCAGGGCTGGGATCATCCCCCGGGGCCAGGGCCACTGGGGAGGCCACACCTCGAATCCTGGGATCAGTTTTGGTCCCTCACTCCAAGAAGGACATTGAGGGGCTGGAGTGTGTCCAGCGAAGGGCAACGGA
>NW_010427058.1:0-409 GCF_000710305.1 Buceros rhinoceros silvestris | reverse complement strand
CCGTTGGGGTTATGCAGGCATGTCCCAGGCTGCCCAGGGCAGTGGTGGAGTCCCCATGGCTGGAGGGGTTGACCAGCTGTGTGGAGGTGGTGCTGAGGGCCAGGGGTCAGTGGGGACCTGGCAGTGCTGGGGGAACGGTTGGACTGGATCATGTCAAAGGTCTCCTCCAACCAGAACAGTTCTGCAATTCTGTAATTCTAAGACCAGGATAAGGTCTGAGGTGCCATCAGCAACACGAAGCTTCTACTACAGTTCACTGCAGCCAGCGCCGCTCTCCTCCAGCTCCCCCTGCCTCCTGAAGAGGGGATTAGCCTCAGTGCCAGAGATAAACGGCTGGTGTGGAGGAAGAGCTGAAAAAGAAACTCACCTGGATCACGACAACCCCCGGTATCAGCACAGGCTGGGGATG
>NW_010427057.1:24818-28077 GCF_000710305.1 Buceros rhinoceros silvestris | reverse complement strand
GAGGTAAATCGGTCCCTCGACCCTTAACAGAGATCCACCAAGCCAATGAGTTCCACAGACTTCTCACTATTTAGGCAGAGCAAGACAGTAGAATTTGGGACTCAGGTTTGTGTTGCTCAGGCAGCTATAGAGGCCTGGAGGAGCTGAAGGTAAAAAATTGTAGGTAAAAACCATGAGAAATGTTTCTCGGAGAGAAGACTGCATGGTGACCTATGGATTTTTCTGCGCATCACTCAGAAAAACACACCACAGGAATCATCTACAAATCCACAGCCTGAGAAATGGGCATTTAAACATCAGCAGAAAGCAGTTTCCTCTCCTGTGCAAGTCACTCCTTGCATCTTTCTGACCACCCTGTTCAATTACCAGCCAAGAGCAGAGGTAAAACAACTTCAGTGTGGGATGAACTTCAATTATCAGAGGTTGGGCTCCTTCAAATTCCTTATTACCAAGGACTCTGCCTTTCCTGCTTTATTTCTTACCCCCTAACTACTATGCCCGAATTTATAGCTTTGCAGTGGCAATACTGTAGTTAAAACTGAAATGGCACTTCCACTCTAAACCTCTATTTTATTCCTTTCATCTGAGTTCATTACTTCAGTTACCATAAAAATGTGCTTTCTGGCAATCCCTGTCCTCCTCCTCCCCCTCCACCTCAGCAAAAAAATATTAGTCATTCCCCAAGGACACTGGATGGCTGATCCTGTGCTCTCTTTCACAGCCTGTAGATTTGTCTTCGATGACAGCTTCTGGAGGTAAAAGCCCACAAGGATACTGCTGTAGTTTGCCTGGGAGAGAATTTGAGTTTTCAGAGTATGTAAAGGAACATATATTCACCTTATATACGTGCAGAGGTAGAGAGGAGGGGCCTTGACCTCTACTCTGACAGCACTCTACTACTCTGCTTCTATTTTGAGGTTTCTTAGATCCCCAAAGGATCTGTCTGCAAGTTTTACAAGAGAGGTGCATCAAAAGCCAGCATGTAAGACAGTGATGTTAGAAGTCACACAGCCAGCAGTTTTGCGCAGGCTCCTCCAAAAGCAACAGGGGAGCTCTACTCACAGCCCTATTACCCTAAAGAGAAAGCAAAGCAAGCCCACAGCTCCATACATACCCCACAAACCAGTAGGTAAATCAGCTCTTCTCCCCTTTCCAGGCTGTACTTCACATTCAGCCCACGGGACTGAAAAAATTGCTGCTTCAGTGCTAGCTGCCTTTGAACCAGAAAAAAAAAAGCAGCTGCCTTGAGCTGGTTATGTCCATTACACAGAGTCCTAATTGTCCTGATGCATCCATGTAATGGTCATCCTGTGCAACAGGATGGAAGAGTCAATGGGCTACTGGGAAACTGGAGCAATCGGAAGGAAATAGAAATTAGGGAAGCTTTTTGGTAGGGCTTTGCTCGCACGTGTTTTCAGAGTGCAGGGGGAAAACAGCAGCATGTTCTAACCAATTATTTCTGCCCACTCTTCCTCTTTCTTTTATTTGCATTTATAAAATCTCATCGTTAATATACAATTGGCTTCTGCTGATGAAAACAGGTCAGATAAGGGGTTTTTTAAATTCGCTGACTACCACATCAGTTCAGTGAGTGCTGTGCCTAGTGGTCATACTGTGTAAAGATCAATAAATGATTACAGCATAATGGGGATGCCTATTAACGATTTAAATTATAGATGATGTTTTGTGACTTAACGGGTGTCTCCAGGGCACCTTTTTTCTTCTTGTTCCCAGGATTTTGAAGGGCTAAAGCAAACAAAGGAAACGATGCAAACTGCAAATTTTGCAGTCAGAACTTAAGACAATCCTTTGACCACCAGAAACGATGTGGCCTCTGGCATCTCCAAATTAAAGGAGATACTGGTTTTTTTCAACTTTAGCAGGGCGTACAAGGCAACTTTAATCAACTCGGTGTCTTTGGGCTGCAAGAATAGAAAAAGGACAATGTTCTTCCCATCCTCTTCAGTAGAGGAAATACTCTTTCCACTGGGACTTGATTAAAACATATTTCCATCACAGAAAGGTCTGTGAAGTTGATGAAATACATTTCAGAGAATATTTTTAGAGTGGTTTGTAAAAAAGGCCTCCTCCTTCAGATAAATTAAAGGAGAATTATTTCTTTCCTGCAACGAAAGTTGCTGAGATGTCTACCTTGGGTAACACACAAGAGAAGCAGCACCTTGTCTCACTGCTGCCTGTCCTGATGTTAGCTGTGACATCAACATTTCTGCAGCCCAGAACCTTCTGCAGTTTGAAAGTGTCTTTTTGTTGTTGTTGTTCTGAAACGGTCGTAACAGGAAGCAAGAGGCACTCTCAGAAACTCTTAAAAATCTGCAAACATTGTTCAAGGAAAGAGTCAACTTAGTGCAACTTCCATGAAATATCCCTAATTCTGGCGAGAATGTATTTCTTCTGCTACTTGAAGAGCTCCATCACAGATTTCACTTATTCTTCAGAGAAGCAGAACACAACACGACGGCAAAAGCAGAACAGAAAACAAAGCCCCTCTGATTGGATTCTCTGCCAGTGGTATTTTGCTGGTAAGAATTGGTATAAACCAGTCTACATTACTGAATACAACTAACCTGCAATTTTCTAAGCCACGAATGTTTTTTCCATGGAAGATTTCAGTTCCGAGGCTCTCAACTCCCTTAAGTGACTGAATTAACTAGATTTTCACTAGAGAGCAAAATGCTGATTTACTTGTGTTGCAAGATAGGGAGGAGGGGATGAGAAGTAAAGAAATAATGTGGAAAATGAAGAAAGGGGTATAAAAAGTAAGAATTCTATCTGTATTCTGTAATGAAAAAGACCTAACAAATATCTCTGGAAAGGAATCCAAGAGCAAACCTGACACCCAGCCATTTAAATGTCCTCGTCTTCCACTTGACATAAAAAGGGAAACCCACTCTGGGAAAACACGAGGCATCACATACCCACCCAGCAGCAGATGGTCAACAGGTTCCTCTGCAGCAGAGCCAGCATTGTAGCTACAGGAGGGAAACTCCTCCCTTATCACATCAGTCCTGGCGTTGTGCTGCCTAGGATCTTTATTAACTGCTTTAATGCGGAACTTAAGGCTCCTCTGTGGCACGCCACATGTATGGACAGGTTTCCCTTAAGTCAGATTTACTTGACCTGCTCATATTTACAAGCTACTTTTATTCCCATCTCTGCACTGCAGTTCCCTGTTGCTAAATTACCAAGGTAACAAGATTCTTGAATATTCACAATTAGTTTCCACCAGTTGTTACAGTCT
>NW_010427057.1:0-24541 GCF_000710305.1 Buceros rhinoceros silvestris | reverse complement strand
CCTGCTATCAGCCTCTCGGCCTCAGTAACGCTCTGATTTCCACCTTCTCTCCTGTACCAAATAATTTTTTACAAATATCAAACAAAAAAAAAATCCTGCAAGGAAAATTGCATCACCCACCTCACAGAAGTCTCTGACATTTTACAGTGTTAATACAAGACCCCCAGGGTGGTTTTTTGTGAGCCTGGCTCAAAGGCGGAGGTAGCAACGTCCACACCGCTTGATCACAGCGGTAACCAGACCCCGGTGAACGTGTTGCGATAACACGCTGTTGCCCTCCAATCTCCCTGCCTTGCAGTGGAAGCAAAGAAGGGAAGGGAATTTTTTCAGGCACTTGTAAGGTTTGGAGGAAAACTAGTTTTTAGAGTTGGTTTTGTTCATGTGACAAAGTCTGGGTGATCTCCTGACAAGTGGAGCTCACAAAAGCACTTTCCATGACAAAACCAGACACTTCCCTCTCGGAAATGAGACACCCTTTTCTGATCCTTGGATCAAAGACCTTGCACTCTTCCTTTTAAGCCCCCAGTAAAACACTACTAAATATTGAGAGAAGAAAAAACCCAACTATCTACAGCTTTTCATTAGGTAAAAAGTTAAAAATAATCATTCTGGCCTTTTTCCTTCCCTGCCAGCATTGTTTTTAATGCTAATGTGTCCCTATTTCCTGACTGACTTCAAGGGAAAAAAAACCACAAGGAAAGTACACATTCAAGCAATAGGATGCCTTTCTCAGTCCGTTCAAAACATGCATCTCTACACAGCAGCCAGACCTTGCAGCCACTGGAATGCCTGATTTTATTCGAACTGCTGCTGTCTGTACACACAAACCCAAATAAGTGATAATTCTCCTTCCTTTTCAGAACTGGGTCTACCTGCCAGCACACTACGGAGGTGGTTTCACGGCAAAGAGACAGTGACACAACAGTCAAATGTATGCCAGGTCATCATTCCAAACATCGCAGACAACTTCCCCGTGATTTCCACATTCCTGTGGAAGCACACTACAATCTTTCTCCTCCTACACATGGCTGTAAAACAAGAAAAGATTACTGCAATCCTTTTCTTCCTGTGTCGCACGAGCTCTGTAATCTCCTTGCTATGGCAGAAGTGAATTTCTCTCTGTAAATACCACACTGAAGAAGTTACGGATAATAGAAGCAGCCGTCATTGTATTGGGCATTACATAAGCTACTTACAGACGTTAAAGCACAAACATGCTGATGGGAGATTGAGGTTCTAGCTGGTGAGTCAGTCCTGGGCTTCATACATTTATAAACCCTGCAGAAGCATGCTCCCTTCTTATGAAATTTAGGAATTACAGTCTGGTAACAGTGACAGCCTGACACACTCAAGTGCCTTCAGAGCCTAGTGTGAAGGTATTCAAGTGACCTGAAGGTATAGAAATGAATAGCTAAGCGAGTCAGTGGGAAGAAGAGGAGGCTACACCACAGCCCAGCAGCACCCCTGATCTGGAAAACATGGTGGCTGCAATCTGGGGCAAGACACAGGTCTGGGACAGAGCTCAGGGCATCAACGAGCACAGGCCCGTAGCTGAATTACCACCTTGCCTGTAGCCTCGGAGAAGGATGGACCTTCGGGCTTTGCTTTGCGGGGGTTTTTTGTTTTGTTTTTTGGTTCTGTTTTTAATTTAAACAGAGCCATCACATCTCAGAAGCTTTTTAATGAATTAAATTCAAGCCTGCAAAGGTGGTTCAAATGTCAGGCTGCCACAAGAGGAGGTGATTACATGATGTAGTGAGCCACAAGCCCTTGTCTTATGTGTTCAAATACAAAGGAGGAGTAAATAGGCTTGTTACACAAAGAAACCAGAAGGTAGACACTTGTTTTTGGAGTAATGGTAAGGCTGTTGTCCAGTTGGGTGTTCTTCCCAGGTACCTTCAACCTGCAGCCCAGTGCAGGGAAATGCTAACCTCAGTGAGCCACAGTACTAGCACGAGACTGTAACAATGAATGCCATTGCTTCCCCTGTTCTCTAGTTTGAGGCTGTTCCTTTATTTGTCCTGTATTTTTAAAAAGATCTGCTTGTACAAGCAGATATCATGGTCACAAGGAGGTTGGGAATGAGGACAGGGAGGCTGTCAGAACACAGGCATAGCAGCTGGCTTGGGTTTGAGGAGATACCTCTAACTTGCCTTGGAAGCATTTGTGAGGGAGAGCTGCATCTGCAAACTACTCGTGTTGCACTGAGGATTATTAGATGATGTAAATCTGCAGAGATCCTTCATCTTTCTCCAGACTTGCACTTCTTCATGACTAGGAATATTAATAATACATGCCTTAGGACTTTCCTAGTAAAAAAGATTATCAAGTTTCAACAGAAGTTTTGCAGTGCAGGTGCACTATTCACATCAGGCTGAATTGGAGGCAGACAGTCAAGGGAAGAGACAGCTTCAGATGCACGTGCAGCTTCCAAAGCACAGCTGAGGAAGAAATAGTGTCTCAATGCAAAGCCAAGGCCTAGAAATAATAAATATAGGCTTAAAGATTTTACACATTAACTCAATTTCCTGCCATTTCCTGCAGCCTCAATGCCACCACTTTGTTCTTTAATAGATGTGAGAATTGAGCATGTAACACCCCACTTCCACAATGGATGCTGTGCTGGACTCAAGGAGGAAAAAAAAATACTGAAAAGGGTAACAACCATCTCATCTGAGCTGCTAGAAGAACAGATGATTACCAGCAAAGGACACGGCAGGTTAAGTATTTTCGTAACATGTAGGATGATGAAGAATGAAGCAGAGAAAACACACCTGGATTCCAGCAAGCAGTGCTACATCCAGTGAATAAACCATCTGGCACACTGAATTCCATTTCTATTAGCAAAAGAGGCAGGAAGAGGACCACCACACCTTCTCAAAGAGAGATCCATCTGCAGGGCATGTTCTTCACTTCTGAGGGAACATAAAGAGTAGCTCAGGGTGCTTGTGGTTCACCATCTCTCACTTGCCAGGTTCAATACTTGACTCCATAATCAGTGATCTAAAACAGAGCATGGAGGAGAACAGTGTGCACGTCTTCTGCCCTAGAGCTTTGCTGATATGAAGATTTGTCTATTTTTTTTGCTGGTTTGTTTTCAGGAATTTACTCTAATTTATTCATTTAAGTTTACCTTTAAATACTTAAAAGATATCCTTTATGTAATTCATCATCCTTACTCTCAGCTCGAGGGCAAACTTTATTTAGAAAGCCTGCTGCTTACTGGTTTGAGACAACTGATTCAAAAAGGGTCATTCATTATTCAAATACCTGCTTTAGAGAGCAAGGTTTTCGATCCTTTCCTCTGCTTTTGAACAGTCATTTATTCCTGTGCTGGACTATGTGTTGCAGAGGATGCAGTACAGGGAAATATTAGACCTGGGCTATTTGGCTCTTGGAAAAGAGAAGAGAATTAGATTGTGTTGGAGAAGAGATGCTTCTTGCATACTTGTCAGGATGTAATTCTGTGTTAAACTGTGACTCTGGTAAAGCAAACCGATCATGGTTGAACTACTTAAGACAAGACCTATTGCTCTTTTCCCAGCCCAAGAGAGCTCAGTTTTACCGATTTCGAGAACCACGGTGCTGCTCCAATGACATGTATCATGTACTAAAAGGGAAAGATCTAATGAGAAACAAAAATTCACTGGCAAGTTGCATTTCTGCACAAGTTCCCATAGAAAGAGAGCATTGCAGAAAACAGATTGAAACACCAGGGAGGCCAAGATGCCAACAGGATCCAGCTCCATTCATCTGTCAACGTAGTGGGAAAAGGGCTCCTTTCCTAAGGTGGATGAGGATGTGACGGATTAGGAAGAATGACAAAGTGGGAAACTCCTAAAACCCCTCTGTTCTCATCATCCTCACCCCAATCGGAACGGAAAGGTGTGTTAAAGCGCCTCTCTGTGTGACTGTCTCATCTGGTAGAGAGCGAGGCTATTTGAGATGGCACTTGCTGCTGTCACCTCATCTTCTGTTTCCATAGGGTTGTAGCCACTACAGACTTGCACCAAGCATGAATGAAATGGGCACAGGATTTCACCCGTTCACACTGTCTCTACTCTTCAGTTGGAGAATTATTACCTTTGACAGCCTTTTGATTACCTCCAGCAGCTCACAACAGATCTCACCTCTCCAACAATTCCTACTGAGCCATAACTAGACCTCGAGATTCTCCAATGGACACAAAAGTTCCTCCAACAATGCAAGCACAAGACTGATCACTCAAAGCTGCAGTATCATCAAGGAACACAAGATAATTATGTGAAGAAATTATGTCTGCCACAAGCAGGAGTGCTTCTCCAAAGCTTTCCAAGGAGAAGACTTTTCCCTAGGATAAAAAAGAGTCAGTGAGAGGCTGTGACACCTTTATTCCATTTTGCATGGTTCCTAACTCAAAAGAGCTCACCATGGCATCTTTCAAGTACTCATGAAGCTCACCCTGAGAGATAGGGGGGTGAAAAACTGCTCTGCAAGAGGTCTTGTGGAGAAATGAAGGACTATACAACTTCTTAAAGATTTTGAAGACAAATCATAGGTAGGAAGGCAAGGAAAGATGATTTTTTTACAAGCTTTTGACTAATCAAAACATTTTTTCAAGAACTGAAAAACCTTGTTTTGATTTTTTCTTATCCTGTCTGTCTCAATACATCTAAAGACAGAACATTCAAATGGCAGCCAGAAGAAAATAAAACACCATTTGAGAAACACTGAAATGGAATGTTGTAACATCAGATTGTTTTTATTTCTTCTCTTCTGAAGTGCTATACCAGTGAATCAACATGATTTCACAGAGCATCCCGCTGCAGACAGTGCTGCACCGGCTCAGCCTGGACTCCAGGCAAGTTTCTCTGATGAAAAAAACAAGTCAAAGGATTCCTGCCTGACTGGAATTTTTTTCTTTAAAAACACACAAAAAACCCAAACACAACCACTTTTTGATGTTTCATCTGGTAAATTTCTCGCAGGAAAGCAACATTCTGCCCAGAAGAGCTGGGAAATTACATATTTAGCATCCAAAACACAGGAAAAGAAGAACCTTTCTGTACAATATAACCAAAAGCAAAGTTGCTATTGGCTTCAGCAGAGCTTAGAATAATTTAGACAAAGCGATCAGTAACAATTTTGGTGATAGCTTTTTAAAATGAAACCTCTACACTTATTCAAAGGTACTCTTCTAACCACCCTCCCGGCCACGGGACTGCTCCTCGAGCAAGACTGTTGCCCCCTCTGTTGTACAGGTTGCAGCACATCACCATCTCTCCTCCCGCCGCTGAAAACCCAGCGGTGATTATACAGCACTCGTTTCAGGGAGCTGAAAGTGCAGAGGGATGTTCCACACGTCAAAGTAATCAAAGGCAGTTTAGGTAATGAAGTTGACACAGAATGGAGCATTCCCCAAAGAAACATTTCATTTGCATGTAATAGAGCCATTTTCTGTTAATTTTGACATTACATCATGATAATGACACTTGTTGACTTTTACGGTGTTTCATTGACAAGCCTGCTTGCATTGTGACAAATTCATCTTTTTTTTTCTATAGGCAATAAATATAATTTCCTATCGTAAAGGAAAATAAACCCAAAACACTAAACACAGCTATTCTCACTGCTATATGCAAGATGAATTGGCTGCCTGAGAAATATGCCACAGGACACAACCTTCAGGAGCTTGAGAAGTTAATAGGAGGAGGCATTTTGAAAGATAGCTCTGCATAGCTGCACATACAGGGAAACTGTGAATTCAGACAAACACCACCATCATCTGTCACTTGGCAGAAATGCTGCCTTTGTGCCTTGTGAGTTATGGCAGAAATGTTATTATAAGCCATGTATATTCTTTACTGCAGATGCAGAGTGCAAAGAGCCCAAGCTGCTGCGAGCTAGCAGATATGGAAGGGGAAAAGCACCCCAAATCAACCATTGGCTATCTCAGGAAACCCAAGGCAGGAAGAACGAACTCTGGACAAAGAGAAGGAAAGGGGAAACCAGTCCCAGTCTTCTCCCTTTGGAGTTTCATTCAAACTAGGAAAAGTCTAATGTATGTATAAGTAAGTAAACGTAACTGCAGAAAGATCCAGAAATAGCCAGACATTGTCTCTTCTGTTAAGTTTTCCCAGAACACACAGCTCTCACTTTTTTGTGCTACAGCATGAAAGATTAACTGGTCCAATTAAGGCTTGGTCTGAAACATAACGACTCTTAAAACGTCTTCATTTATACCAGCTGATGAGAAGCCTTATCAAGGTACATGCATATAGATCTCACTCCTTCCCTCAGAAGTTCCCCTTCCTAATGCTCATTAATTTACTTTTTATATTAAGCTCTTGTCACAATTACAACATCCACACTGAGCAGCCTCAAGGTTGAAACAAAATCCTTGTTCCATAGAGCATGAGGGGAAATAACATACTGCTTGCACTGCAAAGGAAAAATTAGATTCTTGCCATCATCTGAGACTTCCAGTTGTACTCAGTCTTAAGGCACTAATCAGTTTAACAAAGGTAGAAATCTCCGTTTATGTGGAGAAACATAAACCAACATGTTGGCAGATATGTAGATGGATGTACGTAACTAAACCATGACCAGGATCTGCTCAGATAGATGTCTGCTGTTAACATCGGGTAAAAAGATCTTGTGAATTATCTGGCTTTACCCTATTCAACTCGAATCAATGTTTATACCTCCATTTCATCGAATTCCTGTGGCAGTGAGGAACAGCATAGCTCTGGTGAAGCTGAGTATTTGGTTATTCAAAGTTCCTGTGCTGAAGACAGGCCCAATTAGTGAGAAAACGCCCAAGTTCCTCAAAGGCAGCCAAAAGCCCCCACCTTTACAGATCACTTGACAAGCTGCCAAACACGTTAGTTATTTTCTAATGATTTGTAATTCCTCCCAGGGGATATTTAGCCACCTAATTAGCATAACAAAAGCAAGCGATCAGTTACCACACTTACCAAATGTTGTTGTAATTGTTATCTAATCAACATGCAATTACATGTTGTTTGATACCAATTAAGTGTCTAAACAGTGCTGCCAACATTATTACCCTGATAGGGTGGTAATTGTGTGCTCGGCATTGCAGTAATACTTGAGATAACTCTGCAGCCGGAATCTAGCTCCTTTATATTGCAGCAGCTTAGTATGCGGTTAGACTTCAATATTTAATTACTAATAACTACCTTAATACATCTAAGCAAACCACTTCTGAAATGATTGGTATAAAGAAGAAGGAAGACGGATTTGTTTGAAAAGCTTGTGATTTATGCTTAAGAAAAGGGATTGGCTTTGGCAGAATTTCCTTCCCAGACAAGAGAAGGGTCAGTAGCTCACACACCTGGAAGTGGTGGCAAAACCACTGTTGTATATTAAAAAACAAAACAAAAGTTGTGCAAGCTCCCCTTTATCTGTTATCTGGCTGATACTCAGCAGTGATCAGTATTGTAACAGCAACAGGACTAATTATGGATTACTGAGAAGATCTCTTCAGCAGAGTGTGGTAGCACAGCGGGAAAGAAGCCAAGTATTGATCTAATTCAACGGCAAGTCCAAACACAGTGTGTACAAAGGTCTGTGAATACCTGCATTGAAAATACCTTGGGTGCAACTGTCGATCCTTGCCTCACATTCAAGTCTAAAATGTGGCGTTTCTGTAAGCCCCACTCCTTCAGCCAGGAAAGGCTGCTGTGCAGTGCGTGCTGCATCTCGTGAAAGGGCTCGTTCAGATCAATGGAAGAAGTTTCCTCGGAGGGGAAAGGTTTAGCAACTCCTGGCTTTGAAGGAAGCTTCCTGCAGCTTCGAGACACCCTCTCCAAACAGCAACTCAGAGCATTCTTTCCTGTTTCAGAGCTGAAATAGTTTGAAAGGAACACCATCAAAAAAGCCCTTAGACTGAAAGGGAAAATGGAACAAAATCAGAACAGCTTTGGCTCAAAACCAAGCTCCCTGGCCTAAGTGGAATAGATGCATCTCTCAGAATTCATTTTTACACCTTCTTGCTGAGTAACCCCGTAGCAGAGGTTTTCTATGGAGAAGAAAACTTGGGGAAAGCTGCTTTCTAAAGGATGCATTCCCTCTCTCTTTGATGAAGAAAAAATAAATCTGTCCGTTCATATCCTTTCCCATTTTAGTCAGTAATAACACCTGAGTAGCTGCAGAATGAATTACCATTGGTGTAGAGCGCCAGACTTCAGCTCCTCTACCTATTCCAACAAGACTATTAGTAGATGATCAATGGTCCTTTCACTTGACAGACAGGAGGACAAATGGTTGATTTAACCTCTCCCCAGCTGGCCACCAATTTCCTCAAGCAATCATGAAATTAGTAGAGCCACGAAGTCAGTAGCCATTATATCTTCTCCAGGCTGCAGTTTTAATTGAGAAGGGATCTCAGAGTCTTTGGGAGACCCAGAGGAAAGCAGTGAGCACCACAGGCCTTGATAAATGACTCCACAACTGACAAGAAACTGTAGAACAAGCAGTTCCCTCACCAATCACAACTGACCTGAAGCCACCTAAAGCCTCAAAATGTGTTTTTAGGAATGACAAAGAAAAGAGTATCCAGGAAACACACAGATGGACAAAGTGCAACTGTGTTTTTTGGCTTCCAGCCATGACAAAACTCAATACCACCCTTTAAAAGGAGCTGAAACATCGCTGATAGTTGTGAAGAGGTTTTTGCCTGGAAAGTCATGCAAAAACACTTTCAACTGAATGCATTTTGGCATATAGTTGCTACAAACGTGATTAGTGAACATTGTGCTAGCTTGCAACAAGCGTGCAGGCTGAAGATTATTTAGTACAAAACCTGGTGGAAAGCAAGTCTTAACCTTAGATTCCAGGATTAGTCCTGTTTCGAAGCTGCTTTCCAGAAGCTGGAAATTCAAGGTATAGTGCTGTGATTGTCTCTTAATGGTTTAACACTGCTACAGAAATTCTGGACTAAGTCTAAAAATCTAGATGCAGCATTAGCATTTTATTGTAACAGCCCAGGTGGAGGGCAAACAGGCAAGCATGGGCTATACCCCCTCTATCTCTAATCTAATCTTTATGGCTCCTAGAGCCCTCATTTGGAAAAGGGAGACCCCAGTTCAGTTCTGTCCCCTGGCTGAGGGACTGCAAACCCACATCTCACAGCAGACTTGTGTTAATCCCAGGATAAGACTGATGTTGGAGCAATCAGGCAGATTTATTTCCTCTTGAAGCCATTCCAGGAAAGAATTTGGTAATGTCTGGGACAGAAGACTCAGGATATGGAAAAAATAAAGACTTAGTGCACTCAGCTAAGAAAGGAGGTGCCCCATCTTCATTATAATCAGCAAATATTTAAGCCGACACCGCAGCCAGGCACCAGACTCCGGGAATGGAACAAAATTTCAGTAACACCCTCGCTACAAATACATCCTGCTGGTTAGGGGTTAGTTCCCATTTCTCAGCAGGTCTGTGCATGTTCATCTCTACAGTGGCCACAGAACCATGTGTTGAGGCATCCGGTCCTCCCCAGGCGCCACAGACAGCTCAGAACTCAACCTCTCCTCTGAAGGCCAAGTGAATCGTCTTTCAAATCACTGAACGTGCCCTAGAAAATAGGACTTCCACTTAGTACTGACCTGAATCATATTTGAACCAGTGACTTAAGGTGAAAGGCTCATGCATTTTACTGTCAGCCTATGAGTCATCCAGACCCTAAGGCAAAACATTTCTCAAGTGAAAAGATTGAAAGATTTTGCTGGAGGCCAAAATCTAAGTACTTTAAAACTGTCTGTGCTTATTTCCATGTTAATGAGGTTAATTAATTTCTGACTCTCCCACTTAAACCTGCTGTGTTATTTGTCTGAAACAATAAAAGAGATTACAATTAATTTTTCATATGCTAGATTGAAATAAAAGATAAGTATTTTGTAACAAATGCTTTTTGTTTCAGCTAGCTTTGCGGGGTTAATAGGAAACGTCTAGGTGATGAAACCCCTTGTTTTTAAAAGCTTTGTTTTTAAAAGCAAGTAGTCTTCAAATTCAAGTCTTGCCATCTACTGCATCTATAATCAGGACAACTGAGCTCTTGTCATTCCCTTTGTTTACTAAATGTCCTGGTGAATTGTTTCATGTGGCCCTGGAGGTGGCTTGAACGTGGTTATGAAATACATGGATCTAGCATTAAATGTTTCATAAACACAGAAGAGCCTTAACCTACTATTAAAAATATTTTATTCCCTTCTTTCCAAGCTGTACTGACAGCTGTTGAGCCCCATCAGACAACAGGAAGAACCTCAACACCAGGCTGGGCAACTTAGTACATTACTACTTACCCATCCCCATCAAAACACATCATCATCTCTTTAACCAGCAAGAAATCCCCCGAGAGAATTAATATTAAGCAAATATTTGTTTACTAAAGCATGGCCCTGGTCTCAAGTTACTAGATTTGCTATCTCAAATCTCCCCTAGCTTTGTAAAGACTTTACCTTTCAGTCCCTCACCCTTCCTTGGCACATATGTGTGTTTCATTTAGGTGTTTTCCAAGGTGCTCATTCACAACAGAAAGTCCCCATCTGGTGGCATGAACCAGATAATCCCATGAGATACAACACACATGAACAGCAGCTCTTCAGACTTGGGGGGTTTGGAGTGTGTGGAAAAGACATCAAGTTGGACATGGGGAAGTTTAGGTTGGATTTGAGGAACAATTTCTTCCCCAAAAAGGGTTGTGCAGCCCTGGCCCAGGCTGCTCAGGGCAGTGGTGGAGTCCCCATCCCTGGAGGGGTTTAGAAGACATGTCCATAGGACATGGTTTAGAGGCGACTTGGTAGTGCTGGGTTAATTAACCAGAAATGATCTTAAAGGTCTTTTCCAACCAAAATGATTCTGACATAAGTCACAAAGGTTAAATACTTCACACATTTCACAGAACTATGGCCAGCAAAGGAGGTAATTCCTGCCCCTTACATCCGGAAAGGCTGTAATGGGAGCCCAGCTGTGACAGGCAGATCCTGGAGCCCACCCAAAGCAGAGCCATTACCGATGCTCCAAACACAAAAGCTTCAGACCTCACTAGAAGATTCAAGCCACAATATACACTTCCTATGGAAATCTAAGTTTCAGACTTCAGATAAAGCTCTGCTGCTTTATTAGCTGTGGCTGCAGGCCACTGATTAACCCCTTCCTATTTATCTTCTGTATTTCCTGTGTCATTCCAGACAAAAATACTTCCTTGAAATTCAGTGTTATTTCCATGTTTATATTTTCTTCCTGCTCTCTGCTTCAACAACAGGGCCACACTGGGGAGGCAAGATCTCCAGTTTTAACAGCATGTGGTTTGTAGAGGAAGTATCTGAACCAGACTGCTCTTAGTTCTGTTTAGCTGCTTTTTTTTTAGCCACAGTCAACAAAAGCTGTGCCCAAACCATCATCACCTGTATTAGTGTGCTGTGCTTGTAAGCATGCAATTTACAGCAAGGAAAACAGCCTCCTTTATTGCTATGTACATGAGGAAAATAACAGTCATCAAGTGAGACTACACCCTATGTCAGCACGCTGGCACGTAATGGCACTTCCAGGTTTCCAGCAGCAACTCGTATTAGCTATTTCCTTCTCAGAAACGTATCACGATACAGTGATTCTTTATTATTATATCTTTTTTTGAAATATTACAGCTGTTACAGCATTTTTAGGACAAATGATTAAAGACCGAAGTGAGTTCCACAGTTCCCTGACAAAGGTATGGGCCAGTCTTTGGACCACTGCTATTTCAAAAGGAAATTAAAAAGCAAACAAAAATAAAAGGAGCAACAAGAAAGAAGGAGACACATCTACAGGTAAGAGAAACGACCTATCAAAACTCAGTCAGGGAGTTGATTGGCAACAGGAGTTTGTCAAACCTGCACCTTCAACACTCCCTTTTGAAAACACAGCATTGCTAGGGAAATTTTTGTCCATTTATAGAGCTGCTAAGGATTAGCATTTGCTCCAAATACATGGTAGTTTCTCTTCTGAAGTCTCACTATTAGGGTCTCAGCCTTTTTTCATGCAACATTGCTTCCCATGTATGAGATATTCCTTGGCATAAATATATTTCTGCTTGCATTTAGTTTTCCAAAGCAAGCTGTCACCTTCGTGATCTGTTTTTCCATCTTGCATGTTAATTAGACTGAGTATCATTCTGGAAGTGCTTACACACTCGCTGCACTACACTGGCCAATTTGGTTGTCTCTAAAGGCAATCCTGTGTGCAAAAACAAGGAGCTGAAAACTTTTGCAAGACAGTGGCCTTATTTTACACACTGATGAGGCATCACCTCAGAGTAACATGACATCAGTAACAGCCACACCACTCTATCCCTGATGATCTTATCGCTAAGATGTAGGACTTTGTCCTGAGAAGGCTGGGGAAGAGAGGCAGGGGGAAAACCTGCAAAGGGCTGCTGTAGAGTTTTGTATGATTTTCAACACATTCAAGTTCTCAAAAGGCTTGGGCTCCTTTGAAGCAACTGTGGCTCATCCAGCAAACCAGTTTTATCACTGCCCTTGCCTCTTCCACCCCCAGGGGATTTCAAAACATGAGACTGAGTATGACATAGTGCATCTGTGTCGTTGTTCAAGCTGAGCAAATGGAGGTAGGACCAAACCTGCCCTTTCATCTTACAACAGCACATGTAAGTTAGATTGGATGGAAGAAATTTGAACACCGTAGGAGACAATTTCCTTCAAGCCACAAAAGAAAATTTCCGAGGCAAAGAAGAATCTCTTGCAATACGCTCTACCACTGGGACAAAACCAGATCAGTGGGTTCTGATGAATGGTAACAGAGAAACACCACCTAAACAGCATACAGGTTTTTTTTTTTAAAAAACCCACACTTCTTCCAAAATGAAATTCAACCTTTTCAACTGGGATTCCCAGAGCCTGCAGTACTACTGATCATCTTCCCACAGTCTGACAAGAGGTCACCAACTCTCCGTGGTTAGAAACATGAGTTGAAATGTCTGTCCCATTTCTCCAAGAACCATCTTTTAATCCTTAACTAGAACATCTTCTCTTAAACTAAATGTAAAACTCTATAGTCATGAGGGAGAAAAGGAACGTCAAAAGCATCCTGCAACTAACCTTGATTTCTTAGGCAGCTCTGAGGTATTCTTGATATGCATGTAAATGTGTTTGCCTTCTGATGCATGACAGACAGCAAACATCAAAATTGTGACACAAGTGGGACACTGGTCTCAGCAGCAGAGAATAACTGCATATGATCCTCAACAGCTTGAATGACAGACGGGGAGTTTCTGCAGCTGTAAAGCTCAGGAGTGCTAGTGCTGACCCTTGATGCCATTTTAAGAATTCATATACCTTCTTTGCACCCAAACTGAAGTCACCCTCCCCTTTTATATTTTCAGTGCTTTTTGTCCCCCTTCTCTCCCAGAAACCAGTATTTCCTGATATTTAGTACTGTTTCTATACCTTGCAGCAGTGCACCGTGATTGACTTCCTCAGCAGCACCTGAGGAAGCCTGTGAGTAAATGTTAAGGCAGGTGAATACTAAAAAGAACTGCTTGAGCCCGTTCAGGCTCAAAAGCTGCTGCACTCGGTGCTGGGTGGGCTGGGGCTTTCTTGGTCCTCTACCTTCACAATGTGAATAGCCTGTACATCACCAAGTCACCCACATTAGCATTCCTGAAGGTACCTGCTAATACTCCATCACAAAACTGCACAGTTTAAGCTATGATGAACCCAAACTAACAACAACCCTTTCACGGAGGAAAATGGATATAAGCTGCCGCATCACAAGTCTATTTAAATGCAGATTTCAGATAGCTGCTATTCTTAAGTATACTCCTATTTTTAAAGTGGACTCACTGGAAAGCTAGTGCTTTGTCTTGGTGGCATCCAGTCTCATTTTTCATTCTTGTTAAGGAGAGTCACATTAAGCCTAAGCTTGAATCATGAACCTTAATTTTTTTTATAATAGCACAGGAAGAATGGTCAGTACTACTGCCTAAATTCCACAGAAAACAGTGCACAAAGTACCGGAGAAAAGGAAGCTCAGAGAGCAGGCAATAAATGCCACACATTGCTTTCTAAGGAAAAGGAGTGCTTGACTCATTGTTTTAAAACAAGATCTTCATAAAAACTGCACCCTGAGTACTGCAACTGGGCTTCAACATCTTGGACTTTTCCTTAGAAATATCGTAGCTTAAGTGTTTGACAGAGTAAATTTCCCCTTCCGCACTTGCAGACGTCCAAGGTCACTGGAACTAGAAGTACGCTCGGTTATGTGAGAATCTGTCAAGAGAGTAACAGAGAACCTGACAGCATGATGACCCAGAAGGCATCATAAGCCACTAAGAATCACTTTAGCCCAAATATCCTGCCACCTAAGTATTGAAAACAATCTGAAGATGTTTGCATGATTTCCAGAGCACTTTCTCCAGACAAGAATTTCACCCTTCACTGCATTTTTCTTCTCAACATTTCCTAGCATTATTACTAACAAGGCCACTTTAATGATGGCCACTGAGTGCTGGCTGCTGGGATGTACTAAATCTCATCATTGCTCTCATTAGGGAATTTATTAGCAGTGAAATGTTATCAATGAGACATAAGAATTGAATGCTGACAAAATGAACTTTTACTGCTAACATTCATCTCTGTTACTTGGACCACATCTTCCAGTACTAGGGCCACACCCACTTTTAGAAACATATGGGCACACAGCAACACCTAAGCTCCAGACAAACCATCCTGAGCCCTTACAGCTGCTTCGAAAGCTCTGAATGGGCCAGATTCACAGCTTGGCTTCATAAATGAAGATTTGGGAAGGGTTTTCCCCACGCTCACTGCAAGCGATGAGTGCACCCTTCGGGCCTGCGCGGTGGATTTTTTAGGTGAGGAGCAGCGTGCGCGGAACTGGCTCCACCCTTTACACCTGAGGTTCATCTGCCAGGGCCTAGCGAGCTTGGACAGTGACAGCGAAGTCCTTGGGTCGTAGGTTTGGTTAGAGTGTCCTTCTCTTAGATGATGGATGCCTTACAAGGCTAAACGAGCTCCATCTGCCCGGGTTTGGAGTCAGAGTTGTCCTTCTCCTAGGATGGCTGCCTGAAGGCTAGTGAGCACATCCTGCCCGTGGACACACTGTGTCTGACCCTTCAGAGGAGACCTGTCTGGCTTGGGAGACCCCACTGGAGACACATGCCACCACCAGCACAGCTCTCAACCTCACAAGGGCACGCAAGCTCCTTCCCCACAGCAAGGGAGTGCCAGATTAACTTACAAAGAACCACCTAACTTCCAGGCATGTCCATCTATAATACAGGATCTGAGATAAAATGATCCAGGAGGGGAAAAAACCCTCTGTTTTCCTGACTTCTGTCAAATGAAAGCTTAACATCATCTCTGCAATAATACAGAATGTGATGGAAATGACAGGCCTGATCAACAAGGCATGTGTATAGGTTTTTGGAGATGCTTTACAACAAAGGAGAAGGGTATATGCTAGGACCAAAACTGCATCCCATTTCACCAAGCTTCGCACCATCACCTACTCTCTCTGCACCACAATTCTACAAGAAGTTCTTAATGCCTCTTGATGGATGTTCAGTTAACAGCCAGCTGCAGATGAATGACCCGTAAACAGAGCCCAGACTAGATTTTACCAGTCAAATACTTAACATTGTGAGGTAACAGTTCCCATCTGAGCCATAAACTAAAAAGCACTGCTTTGGTTTGTATTTTCATAAACCTGCAATTATCTTTCTTTTCCAGCTCCTGAACCAATAGATTCAAGGTCCTTGTCAAACAATAGCAAAACCTTTTTTTGTTTTATTTGACCAACAGTACCCAACCCATTTTATTCACCACCAGAATGAACAATTATGAAATTGACAACAAAGTTGTATTTAACTTTTTAAACCAGACAGTTTTAGCTGTGTCATTCTATTTCAAATATCGGAGAAGGTAAAAAGCGAACCTTCAGATACAAATGAAATACCTCAGCTCTGCCTTCATACCCTCTCCAGTAAGAGAGATGCTTCAAAGAAAGAAAATAGTGTTATGTTTTCATGAAGCCTCAGCACTCCACTACTTACAGAGGAATAAAAAGGTTTATCAGCTTTAACAGCACAAGAAGCACCTTTTTAAAAAGAAAACATAACTTTATCACTTTGTTACATAATGAAGATTCAATCCTTTCTTGTAATACTTGTTAAAGAAGCCTTCTGAACATCCTCACACGGTATCACTGGATCACACAGCAGAACCATGTGCACATCCCATTTCTCCACTTACTAATTCTTTCCTTGCAACTTTGTCTTGAGAGATGCCACTTCCCATTACATGCTCTGGGGTAACTAAAATCAGTGGGAAATTTTAAGTCACAGGGCGTCAGTCACCTTGAGCTTGAGCTAATTCAGCATTAATTTAGGTAACTGCAGAAACCAGTATACAGAGAGAAGCAACAAGGCAGTGATTTAAGCTCTGCCTAAGGCCCCCTTGAGTCTATCTCTGGGACCACTTAGTGCTGCTGTTTGCACAGAACTGAGGAACCAGCAACAAAGACTGTTTTACTTTGCATTCCCAAGTTCTTTGCAGGAACAAAACAAAAGGAAATTTTCTGTATATATATATATAAAGCAGTTCTGTGCAGTGAGAGCCCTTCATTGTCTGTAGGAGAATAGACATTGACTTGAGAGCATCTCTGATCTTCTGATGTATATATTATCAGTTTTGCTTAGTAATTCCCTCTATTCATTTTAGCTGCAGAGAAGATGCCTTGATATTTCTGGTAAAAATATAAAGAAACGTCTCTTGACTCTGCTGTGGAACCATGACTAATATCAAATTGTCACCGCTACTCACACAAAAGCCATTCACTTCATTATTTCGAACCTTAAGTGATACCTTTGTGTGACAGGCACAATTTATATTTCTTTTAAGCTTTGTAGCTTTTTGTGCCATTACTTAACTACCAGCACAGGAAGTGTTCCCTTGTATTGTTTCAATCTCTTTACTTAGCATCTTTCCAGAAAGGTGGATCTGACTTCAACTTCGGTAGCAACCTTCAAATACAGGCATTGACTTGCTATAAGGTAACAGATTGCATCTGCCTTTTCAGTCTTCTGCTTCTTCAGTTTTCCTGCCTTCTCCCCTTTCTTAATTCACATCCATACCATCTAAAAATGGCAGGAACAGCTAAAACCAGGCCAGGACGCTGCGTCGAGCTGAGACTTCATCATCCTTGTCACTTTTCTCTGAGACCTCGAGACAGAGGTAGACTGTCTGGGTCACAGGGCTCTCTCCTCAAACACAGTGCAGTCTCTTGTTTCAAACGAGGCACCTCTCTGGAGGTCCTCTGCAGCTCAGGTCTCAGGATGGGGGAATTCCTGCACAAGCACCCTGCCTTCTGCATTTGGGACAGAGCACCTTCCTGGGGCTGAGCCAGAAACTTGCAACGATTTTTTCCATCCCTTCCTTCAGGCTCCGAGTTTCCTAATCTAACACCATTAGATTTAGCATTACTTGCCTGTGCTGGGCTATTTCACACAGTGGATGCCTCAGGGCTGCGAGGTACTACACCAGCATAAATATCACTGCTCTGACAGTCATTGAAAGGGTCCGCATCCAAAACTCCACCTCCAATCAGGTTTCACATTATTAGGTTCTTGTTTCTCCCTCTCCCACCGTTAAGAGCCCCTGTTTCTGTTAAATCTCCAGACATTCGCATACAAAACCATTTCACTGCTGAGACCAACTAAAAATTACCCAAAACATCAAACTTCGTGACACAAAACCAGTCCTACAAGTAGCGAGGTGATACAGTGACTTCAGAGACTTGATATTTCTTCCAATTTTTGCCGCACTGCCTGCTCCAGTGTTTCCATTGTGATGTGTACCAAGAGTACTTTTAACAGACCCGTGCCTGGACAGATGCAGGTTTTCATTTACCTTCAAGGCTATTTTCAGGAAAGCATTACATTTCCCCCTTCTATCACAAAGCTGCTGCAGTATTTCAAGTACTTCATCTGCAAATCACGAGTTTATCCAATTGCCAACGCAAGAAATGATAAACCACCTTTAGCGGGGAACATCATCCTCCCCTTCTTACACTGGGAGAATATTACAAATGAGTCATTATGGAAAATGCTTAGCAAGCCAGGTACCACACCGTATGTAATTTGGGAGTTTGTTTTCCCCTCTGAGGATAATAAATTAGTGACAATCTGTTTAATCTGAAAAACTGAATTTCTGTTAGAGGAAATGCCAATTTCCTTGTATCTTGCTTCTTATCCTCTTCTGGAACTGGGCTGAAGCAGCCAGTGCTCCCCCCAGGAGTCTGCCCCAACATTACTAAAATTTTAAAGCGCTCTAGGAAACCAAGCAAAGGATGGCTCATGGACCATGACTACTGCCAGAGCTTTTTTCCCTCATCCCCGGAGCCCTGGAAATGGCAGTGGTCTGTGGCTGTGAGGCCTGGCATAGCCTCTGCTCTGCAGTTGAGCTGCTAAGGAATAACTGCAGTGAGAAAAGAATAGCTGCATGTAAGAGGAGGAGGAGACCACAACTTCTTAGCACAGCAAAGAAGCCACAGACAGAAACCTCATCTGCATTTCCACAGGAAGAAAGCAAAACAGAGGCTCGAGACCTTCTTGAAGCACACAGCCCCTCTTATGGACTCCAGCAAGCAGCCTGTGGCATCAGCATTTAGCCCTTCTCACTGTTTAAGCAGACAGTGTTCTCTTCAGCAGACAGACAGAGGGGCCCAAGCCACTCTGCACCTTCCTAATGATACTTCATACTTGGTAAATTTCTCTACTCTTTAAATTAGACAGTATTAAAAAAAAAAAAAACAAAACGAAACAGTACTCACCCCTTCAGAGCCACCACCCAGCAGCAGTTCTCAGGAAGGAGCTCCACTGGCCTTTTATCTCCTCCCCCATCACCACCTAATAAATCCTTCACCTAAACAACAGCTGCTTCCCCTCCATCCCCTCATTTCACCTACAAGACCCAGCCCAAATTGTATCAGCAGCTTCAGGAACAACTTCAATAAAACGGGAGATGATTGAGAGCACCCAGTGCGTTAGCACTGCATTCTCCTCGATGCCACTTTATTATTTGTGCTTGCAGCCAGCCATGCAGTGCAGCAGATGATATCTTTCTTAAAAATACACTAATAAACCAAACCCAATATATTGCCCTAGACCCTAACTGCAGACCTTCACAGGAGCAGAGGAAGAAAATAATTTGTGTTAAACTCAGTCTTGTTTGGAGCCAGCTATAATGAGTCTCAATTGATTAGGAAGAATCCTGAAGCGTGGCCAGTTTTTCCTCTCTCCACTTTCTGTTTTACAGATCACTTAATTTGTTTACTCAGTCAGCCTGGGAAACGTTGTGTTTCTTGCCACTCTTAGTCCTGTATTCCAATTAATTTCTAAAACATTGTTAATTCAAGTTTGCTATTTTATCCCTATCTGCTTTGTGAGCTGTTAGAGTCCTTAAGCATGTTGTCCCAAATTTATCTTTATCCATATTTGACTTGTCCTGACTTTTAAGGCCTCTTGAGGAATTGTTTGGGGGACATTTCTTCAGGCAATGCTTTTCTGGGCATGTTTGGTAGAAGGCAAAGCCTTGCTCAGAGCTCAGCAGTGAGGAGCTGGTAGGTATCACGTTGACCTCGGGGCCCTGCAGCACTTGGATGCAACCAGCTCACAGTCCCACCCAAGCGCAGCTCCATCCAAGGACTTTTTGGGTGGATCTGTTTTTTGGAGAGCAATGATTAGCACACGGCTGAGAACTGCATCTCTGGTTTGCATTGCAATTTTATTCTGTTCAGCGCTGGGCTTCACCCAGGCACTTGTGGTTCGTTGCATTCCTGTTCTGAGCAGTATTTCTGTTAAACAGAAGGTGAGCTCAGAAACCCCCTTTTCTTTTCAGCATTTTGCTGTTCTGAATACCCTCTGGGAGAAACAGTAATGACACCGTATTGTTTTGAATGGGGCCTCATCAGTCCAACATCATCCCAAACGATGGTCACGATACAGCTCTGCCGGCAATGGATGCCCCAGCTAGAAGTTATTGTTGTCACTCATGATAATTATCTATAAGAACTTGAGAAGGAAACAATTATTGCTGAATCAAACCACTCAGTGGCTCCCAGATTTTACATGCCACTGTGGTTACATTATTTTGACGTGTCAAGCAACATATCAGAACAAAAAAAAAAAAAAAGCACATGTAAAGCTGAAAAGTACCTCTTCATTCTTCCTACCTGATTTCTGTAACCCTGAAGAAAATTAAGCCTTTACCCTTGATCTCTAGCTGTGTATTTTAACAGTCACATTAAAACAATCAGTGAATCTAGTTTCCATTTCAGTTTCTCAACTGCAGCTACCCGTAGCCTTGAGTCAGAAGATAAATTAGGCCAAAAGGACAAAATTATTCATTACAAGATATTATGCTGCTAACCAGCATCTCTAATAATACAATGCTCATTCTTGCGAAGATTTTTGCAAAGAAAGTAGCAGACAAATAGATAACTTTAAATTAATACACGAGTGTATGATAAAGTGTCCAATCAAAACTGGTAAGAAGGAATGGTAAATCAATGAGTGATAACTAATATCTGCTTAGTATAAGGCTTTGGTTTGGTTGGTTGGGTTGGGTTTTTTCCTCAAATTGCCTTCTGGAGAAGGACAGCGATATTTTCTGTTTTGCCTGCATAAACTGGGTCCTAGAGAGACACCCGTGACTTTCCCCCCTCATCCATCAGGCAGAGATGAAAATATGTACAAGTCTGCTTCTAGAGAAAAATCTCTTCATCACCGTGTGCAGTGTTGGAACCAGCTGATTTCATTTACAACCAGCTGAACCTCCAGTTCAGGTGAATAGGCACATACAACCCTGAATTTACCATGGTTTGTCCGCTTCTTTCCACAGATGGATCCTTAATGTACCCATCCAACTGGGATATATCATACCAAGACTGGAAATAACTGACCTGTAGTGGCAAGCCCCCAGATCGCCTTCGGGATGGACACCACTGTGTATGACTCGGGGGAGAGCACTTTTCAGCAATTTTTGAGGTCATTCACACCTCAAAATTCACATCTCACCGTAAAGGTGATATTTACCATCCACATTGTTTAGCAAACTAGGACCTAAGAAAAGAAAGGGTTCTCAGGTCTAGTGAAAGGTAAACCACTGGAAAACTGCTCTGACATTCAAAACCATCTTGTGGGATTAAGGTACCAAAGCTGATAAAAATTTTCCCCGCACCAATGAAAATCGGTAACTAGGTAAAAAAATCTGTTTACATCACATATGTACCCAAATGGCCCTGGAGAAATAAAAAGTACATTTACTGATTTCTGTGCAAATAAGTTCCTTTAATGGTACATTAACCAATCTGAATCCTTGAAATGATTTAAAATAAAAAAGGTACAGGTAGGCCATTTTCAAGGAAAAGGCACTAAAATAGCACAAAACGATAAGGAACGCAAGGAGTTTATTCCAATGGCACTTCTGTATCATTTTTAATAGCCTTCTTCATATCTCAGGTTTCAATCAAATCTTAAACCCAGCGATGTCTTTGTGAGAAGCCTGTTTTACTGGCATCAGACACAAAGCAGAGGATGGGTAATCCTTTAGGACTGAGATTGTTAAGGAATTTAAGTCCCTGTAGCCAAACTAAAATTTGAGTCAGATGCATAAATCTCCTTGCAAAAAATCTCAGTCAGGTTTCTGAGGCTTTGTAGTTACCACCTAATCTCAGCGCTGACTTCACGGTTGAGGAAAAGGCACAGAACTTGACTGCCACCGTTATCTGTATATGAGTACAGGAAGGCGCAGCACCACCTGTGAAAGCTGCACACGCCGCAGACAATGCTCCGGTTCTGCTCTATTAGATTACTTGACAGGTTATACAAGGTTCTTTTAGTTGCATCCAGACGGTCATCTGAAGGTGAATGCACCGGAGGGAACAGTGAGCCTGCAGAGGGGATTCAGACAGGGCAGGCAAATCCAGAATGAGCTCAGGCGCAGCAGACATTCATACATACATGCAGCTGAATTATTTCTGTACAGACCTCTGGAGTTTCTCTTCTTTCCCCTGAGCGTCATCTGGTGCCTGGAGAAACTTTGAAAGTAGCAGTGTCAATGAGGTGAGAAGAGAGAAGCCACCACAACTGTTCCACTGAATTCCAGAATCCCACCGGCTCCTGCAGGACCCTGGGGAACCGGAGTGTGGAATCAGCGGGGAGCAGGTTACGAGCTGTTTCATCGCAGCCACGTGAATATCCCCTTAGCAGAATAAAACCTGTGTGTATTCACTGGCCTCTACACTCCTTGTGCCGCAGATCTTTGTGAATTACTGACAGCCAAAAATCTCAGCATCAGATTCAGACACTGACAACAAAACAGATCGTAAGAACATCAAATCCACTGCTGCAAGGTGTTTGCCAAGCAGCCTCTTGATTTTCAGCTCTGCATTTGCAGTTGTGACAAGTCAGCCTCAAGTGAACCATAGAAAACACAGATGGAAATAGCCAGGAAAAGGATTGTAAGGGAAAGGCATGTTTTAATACCCCCCACCCCCACCCCCCCTTTTTAATGTCAAAGGGCTGTCGGAGTCTGCACATAATCAGTGAATTCCTGGCTCTCTTGAGATACTCGGTACTCAATCAAGAAACCTGCATCCGGAGCTCCATTTTAAAATTCACAACTTTCCTTTTGCTGAGATGTCCTCTGGTTTTTCTCCCGTCTCTCTTTTGTATCAATCTATTTGCTTTTTCTCACTACCCACAGAACCCAAAAGTATTGATATTCACCTGGAAGAAGGTGAGCTATTAAAGCCTCTGGCACTCTGAAAGAAAGAGCATTTGCGTGCAAACTCTGTCCCCCAGAACGCTGCCTCTGTAAAAGCACCAACAAGTCATCAAACTCTGGCAATTCTTGAAACTTCTTTGTCTTTCAATCTGAATAATTTATTTGCTGTCTGAGCTTCAGCCTGGAATGAAGCACTCACAACACTGGTGGGGGCTGGATGCTACCCTGAACACACAAAAGCCATCGTTTGGTGAGTCAGGCTGCAAATTACGAAAACTCAGGAGACATTTTCCCTTGCAAGACATACCTATACTTAGAGACCAGCAAGGAAACCCTATGGAGATGAGATCCAGCGAAACAATACGTCAGCACAGAGTAAACCTGAGTCACACAGGAAACAAAAGTTGCTTCAATGAAGAAATTGAAGGGAGGGATTTCACTTTGCTCTGATTTAAAAATCCGTCGGAAATTCTTTACCTATCTTCTAAGCTCCACGCTTAAAGGGGGATTGGTGTAATTGACCCACCTCTACTGTTGTTTAAACTGGAGTAAGAGACAGAACAGTAAATATTACACCTTTTAAGATCCTCTTTGAATTAAAAAAAACAACCAAACAAGATCACTTTCAAAGCCTGGAGGTGTCGGACCTGCACAGCAATTCAGGCAGATGATGGCAGCAGAAAGGATGCCTCTGCTTGCCTTGTACACCACTGAAGTTACCAGTCCTTCACTGGAGACGCTTCTTTCCTTACCTGCCAAGGAACAGTGAAACCAGGGTGACTCCCAGCAGCGTGTGCTGAGTGCTGTCAGTCCCCAGTGCTGTGTTGCTGAAGGTCTCTCAGCCCCAACCAAGACGTTGGACAATTTTACAGATTGTCAAAGCCCTCTCTGCCTTCAGGCAGTATTTTAGCAATTCTGCTCCCTTGCCCCATGTCTTGGTAGTCCAGTGGTAACACCAACTCTCTGCCATACATGCATTCCAGTGGTTATTTTTCCTGCAAGGGATGCAAGAGAGAGTAAAGGAAACGGTGGAGCTCTGCTGGCTGCTTGCCCATAGAGCTCTGCCAGAGGTGGGACACGATCACTCCTGCCCATTTGCCTTTGGGGTCTGTCTCTGGAGCAAGGTAAAGAGAACCCATGCAGAAGGGAATGCACAGAAAGACAAGAAAGCAAAAAGGGTTCAGCCCTTTCTCTCTTCGATGTGATTCGCAGAACAAGCCTCCCTTTTCAGGGCGTGAATAGCATCTGTCCAAACAGCTCCAGGAAACAGTAGATTCTCCCTGTGAGATGATTGGTGTTTCTACTTGTGCTCAGAAGATGCCGAATATCAGGGAGTCCTCCAAAGTGGCCTGAACTCTTTCCTAGGAGGTAAGTACGTTGAGATGTGAGGAAAGCAATCTACCAGGAAAACATTAGACTCAGAAGACTGATTTTTATGGGCTAGGTTTACTGTATGAATTAAAGGCAATCCATCAAGCCTTCTCTACGACGCAAAAAGCAGGCAGCAGAGGTACTAGGCTTATTGGTTGGTGGTAACCCTGGCATGTGAAGCATGCCCATTGCTCTGAACAGGGGTGCTGAGGCACTGAAAACCTGTCAGCTGACCAGAAGCATGCATATGCAGATCTGGGGACTTTGCCAGTTGTAGCAAACCTGCTCCTATATTAACCAGGATTAATGTTGGGGAAGGACATGAGAGGTCGACAACCTGCCACCCCCCCCAACCCACCCCCACCCCC
>NW_010427056.1:1560-1849 GCF_000710305.1 Buceros rhinoceros silvestris | reverse complement strand
CCCTGGACACCCTCTGCCAGGCCCTGGCCGCCATCGGCCGGCAGGACGCGGCCCGGCTCTTGGTGGCGCCGGGGGATGCCACCTCCGTGGTGTGACCTGGCGGGGCCAAGGTCCGGGACCGGGGGACACCACCTCTGCCACGTGACTTGGGGTCTCCATGGTCAGGACTGGGGGATGCCATGTCCACGTGTGAGCTGGGGTCTCCAAGGGCTGGGACCGGGTGATGTCACCTGTGTGGGGTGAAGTGGAATCCCCAAGGCCCAGGCAGGGGGGAAACCACCTCCACCAT
>NW_010427056.1:1079-1311 GCF_000710305.1 Buceros rhinoceros silvestris | reverse complement strand
GGGAGCGGGTGATGCCACCTCTGTGGTGTGACCTGAGGTCCCCAAGACTCAGACCAGCGCAATCTGGTGTCCCCAAGGCCTGGACTGGGTGACACCACCACCTCTGTGGTGTGATCTGGTGTCCCCAAGGCCCGGGACTAGGTGATGCCACCTCCGTGGTGTGACCTGGTCCCTCCCAGGTGCTCCCCGCTTTGTCCTGCCAGATTTGGGGGGTTTTTAAGTGGGTTTTGTA
>NW_010427056.1:568-793 GCF_000710305.1 Buceros rhinoceros silvestris | reverse complement strand
GGGCGGGAGACATGGGGACGCAGCTGGTGCCATTAAACGTGTCACTTGTGTTACTTGTGTGGCCTCAGGTGTCCGTGTGTCCCCACGAGCGCGAGTCCCCTGGGCTGCGTGTCCCCGAGTGTCCATGTGTGTCCCCCCACCGCGTGCCACCGGGACGTGTCCCTTTGGGTGCCCGGGTGTCTACGTGTGTCCTCGGTGGGTCGTGTGTCCCCACAGGCAGCCACG
>NW_010427056.1:0-411 GCF_000710305.1 Buceros rhinoceros silvestris | reverse complement strand
CCCAACAAGAACATGTCACCAGCAGATGTGGCTGCGAGTGTCCATGCGTCCCTGGGATGAGTGTCCCCAGGTGTCACTCTGTCCCTGGACTGTGCGTCCCCAAGTGCATGTCCCCATCGGGTGTGTCCTCAAGTGTCCCAAGGTTGTCCTCGCGTGTCCCTGGGTTGTGTCCTCTGGAGTCCACGTGTCCCCCCAAGCCCATGTCACCTCAACATGTCCTCTCAGGCGTCCGTGTGTCCCCAGGATGTGTGTCCTCAAGCATCCATGTGTCCCCCCACGAGGACAGCAGGAGGGCGAGTGCTCCCGGACAGGTGGGACACCCCCCAAAGACCCCGAGGCCGGTGGCACCGGGGGACATCGTGTGACAGAAAAAGAGCCGTTTTCACCCCAAAACGCGCCCGGGGGCTCGGG
>NW_010427055.1:0-2076 GCF_000710305.1 Buceros rhinoceros silvestris | reverse complement strand
TATATACGTGCGAGTGTGTGTATGGACGTAGTGGAGGGTCTAGGCAGAAAGTTGTAGCCAACTGTGCTGTATTGAATTTGTCACGACTCGTGCCTTTGGTTTCTAGTTAATGCCAATTTGCCTCATTGACCTACAGTGTCCTGATGCTGCCGTGGCTTTCATTCATAACTGGGTTCAGAACGGTGAATTGCTGAAGCGGGCAGTGCGGGTACGAACATTGTGCGTGCAGGAAACAAAAGATGCAACTGCCAACTTGGACTTTAAAAGCTGGTCCGCTGTGAGTGGTGTGACAGACTGTCTATCTAAGGGTCTCCTCAAGGAAGAATTAAAAATCCTGTGCTAACTGACAAAACTTTTGGATGTCTAAAGTAAATTTAGATACTTGGTATCTAAATCTTGGTTTGTGTGTTCCAGAGTTGTTCTGATTCGTTTTGTTGAAAAGACTTTTATTTATCAGGAGTACATATAATTACATTTTTAATTGTGTCATGTTTTTGAAATGGATAAAGATTTTCTCAGAAGATTATTGTATCAGATGTAATTCCCCCCCCTTTTTTACAAATTTAGAGAGAACTAATTTTCAAAAGCTGTTTTAGCTGGTTGTTGTAACTTTAGGAAGTAGATGGAATAAGCTTTTAAAATCTATATCATAAAATAAGGAAGAGAATGCGACAGGATGGAGAAAAACAGTAATTGCTGCAAGAGAAATAGTTTGGTGGTTTGGGTGTTTTGGGATTTTTTGTGGGTTTTTTAAGGTCACTAAATATTTCTTCTAGTCCCATTTTGGTCAAATGATCTAAGGTAGGAAGGTAATAGTCTTTGTCCTTGCACTTGATGTTTAGACATATGTGGAAGCATTATACCATTCATTATACAATGGAAAAAATGTATAGCAAGAAACTAATAAGCATTCCCAGATGACTGAACTTGTCATATGCTTTATGGATAAATTGACAGGAAATAAGTTCTTTGTTTCTCCCCAAAGTGACAATCCAGTATTGCTCAGAGCCTGAAATGTCTGGTACAGAATGAAAACAAGCATCAGAAACATGGGGCATCACAAAGCACTTGCATTCTTCCTGGGGCTTATGTTATCCCCTGTACATTCGCCAAGGTGGAAGGGCTTTGTTGTTTATCACAGCAGGAAAGTCCTGAAATTTTTATTTAACAATCTGAAAAGTGTATGGAATGAGATATTTTATGGTATAGATCTGAAATATTTTGAACTGAAGTTGCTATTCTTAAACAGGTTTAGGAAAAAATACACTGTCTTATGTTTGTTTAGGAAGAAGAAATGCATATGAACTGTTGCTTACAAACTGAGTTATCTTTTGTAAACACCTATGGGTGTCTTGAGCCTTCAAAGAACAGTGTTTAGGAGCAATGCAGAAATGAGCAAATAAGTTGTTTTTAAAGAGTTTGAAAGTAATAAAGTTAATATCTGCTTTGAAGACCACTAGACTTCATTTTTTTTATTTATGAGATTCTGCACCATTTCTGCTCTGGAACCAAGTGTCATTCAAGTGATGCTTTATGGGACAGGTCTAGTCACCTCTTGGTAATGAAGAGATATCACTAGAACAGGAATGGCGAAAATGATAGGAGGGTTGCAGGAAACCTGCTAGAGCAACATTTTGATAAAGCAAAGTGTAAATAAAGCACATTTGCGAGTAAAGGTTAGTGGTCAGTGTTTGAAAACTCCAGTCAGGTGGATGGCCAGACAGCGTTTCTTTTGCTTTGTGCTTATATGACACTAGCAATTCTTATGAATGGCACCTGTAGAATGAAAGATAATGGCTTGAAGGTATACTTTATAATTAATGTAATAAATATTAACAGCATGTATCATTGAGTCACAGAATATCTCACTTGTAAGGGACCCATAAGGATCATAGAATCAAGCTCTTTGCCTCTCTCAGGACTACCTAAAACTAAACCATATGAGTGATGCTTTTAGTCATATGGTCCTCGAATATAGATGACACGTTGTTCTGGTTTGAGCTGAAGCTTCCTTGTTTTGGGAAATGGACAAATAGTAATTATTGCATGCAGTACAATAACTCCGCATTTAATTGG
>NW_010427054.1:1442-1793 GCF_000710305.1 Buceros rhinoceros silvestris | reverse complement strand
TGGCTCCCGGCTTCCAGACCTTCGTGTCCTGCCAGGAGCAGCGGGTAGGGACTGGGGGGGTCTGGGATGCTCCCTCCCACCCTGTGCTGTGGGATGCTGAGCCTCCTCCCCGTGCCCCTGTCCCCTGCCTCCGTGTCAGACGGAGGGGCACCTGGCCCTGGGGTCCAACGCAGCGGGGATGTCTGTCCCCCCACCATGCCAAGGGTCGGGGGGCTTCTGTCCTCCCTCCTGCCTTCTGCCCCCCCCCAGCTCATCTACCTGCCACCTCCCTGGGGAGACTGCAAGGCCGTGGTGGGAGACTCGGAGTTTTACGACACGTACAGCATCACCGCCTGCAGCATCGACTGCGAG
>NW_010427054.1:441-1278 GCF_000710305.1 Buceros rhinoceros silvestris | reverse complement strand
TGGTCCACATGCCAGGTGAGCCCCGCGCACAGCTCCGGCACCCCCGGGCTCAGCCCCCGACACGGTCCCACCAGGAAAACCTGCTGTCTCTCTCCTCCAGGCGATGCCCCTTACTGCACCCCGGAGCAGTACAAGGAGTGCGCGGATCCGGCCTTAGGTGAGGCTGCCCGGCTCCGCGGGACCAAGCTGCGGGTGCTGGATTTCTCCATCTCCCCCTCTCTCTCCCCCCAGATTTCCTGGTAGAGAAGGACAACG
Organism: Buceros rhinoceros silvestris; assembly: GCF_000710305.1. Classification (NCBI taxonomy): domain Eukaryota; kingdom Metazoa; phylum Chordata; class Aves; order Bucerotiformes; family Bucerotidae; genus Buceros; species Buceros rhinoceros. The sequence goes on along the minus strand of NW_010427054.1, from coordinate 1,023 downwards.
AGTACTGCGTCTGCGAGATGCCCTGCAACGTGACCCGCTACGGCAAAGAGCTCTCCATGGTGAAGATCCCCAGCAAGGCCTCTGCCAAGTACCTGGCCAAGAAGTACAACAAGTCGGAGCAGTACATCGGGTACCGTGCTGCGGCCGCGGCCATGGGGCGGCATCCGGTCCCTCCAGCCCAAAGCCCAGCCTGATGCCACTTCTGTCCCGCACAGGGAGAACATCCTGGTGCTGGATATCTTCTTTGAAGCCCTGAACTATGAGACAATCGAGCAGAAGAAGGCGTACGAGGTGGCTGGCTTGCTGGGTGAGTGGTGGTGGCTGTGCTGGGGGCCTTGTGGCAGCACCCAGCTGCCATCCTTCAACAAGGCGGCCTCACCTTGGTCCCCCGCACCGTGGCCCCACTCCCAAGGCACCAGGATGTGCCCACAGCGTGGATGCCGAGCGGGGCAGCCCACTGCCATGGCCAGGCACCAGTCACGGCAGTGACGAGTTCTGCCCTTTCTCTGCTGCTCTGCCACCGGACACCGGACTGGTGCCACCCTGATGGCTCCCTCTCCTCTGCAGGTGACATCGGAGGGC
>NW_010427054.1:0-301 GCF_000710305.1 Buceros rhinoceros silvestris | reverse complement strand
TGCAGGTGACATCTGAGGGCAGATGGGGTTGTTCATCGGGGCCAGTATCCTCACAGTACTGGAGCTGTTCGACTACGCCTACGAGGTGAGTCCCACAGCTGCCAGGGGACCAGGTTACCCTGGAGCACTGAAAGGCTCGTGTGGGACACGTGGAAGAGCCGCCCATGAGCCTCCTGGTACTGACCCCCGGCTCTCGCAGGTGATAAAGCACCGGCTGTGCCGGCGGGGCAAGTGCCACAAGAACCACAAGAGGAACAACACGGACAAGGGCGTCGCGCTCAGCATGGACGACGTGAAACGC
>NW_010427053.1:4475-6119 GCF_000710305.1 Buceros rhinoceros silvestris | reverse complement strand
ACCTGGCGGTGCTGGGGAACAGGGGGACTCCATGAGCTGAAAGGCATTTCGAACCTAAACAATTCTGTGATATTTCCAGCAGAGCAGCACTGCACCAGGGCAGGGTCCAGCATGGACTCGAAGTCACGGGGTCGTACACGAAATCTCAGGTTATCTGCCCCAGAATTTTCAGTCTCGCCCACACACCAGCAGGGTCTCGCACTGCCACCTTTAGGAGATTTGACAGTAAAAACCAAAAAACCCAAGCGAAACGTGCAATGAGTATTTCAGAAACCTTCAATGTACTCTACACCAAACCAGTATCGGAATCAAACCTAATTAAGGGGCGAGTCTAATTTTACGTCAGTTAGTCCCCAGAGGAGCATCAGCAGAATTTCCCTTTGGGAGGATTCCAACACAAACAGCTGAAAACGAGGGTTCTCTCCTATGTCATTTAGTGCTAAAGCAAGAGCGTTGTTCTAAGAACAGCTTAATAATACACTAAAAATGACTCCTTTTGTGCTGGACTTTTCCAGCCTATTCACTTCAGAAGTTTAACCACGCCTGACACGACCCGTTTCTTACACTCAGTGGGTTGCGATCCAGTGGCTCAGGGTGACATACCGACATTTTCACGCACCCCAAAGTGCAGTGTTTGAACAAACTGACCCTCTCTCGAGCGCGCCCTGAACCCGTAGAGGAGCTTTATTTTCCAAACAAGTTGTGACTCCAGCTGAGCCACTCGGAGCCTGTGCAGGGAACGAACAGGCACTGTGGCTGCCCCGGCTGGGATTTCAGAAAGGTTTTACTTCCTGAGGATAAACGGGCAGGTTTCTGCAGAACCGAGGTACGGCCTCTTCACCAGCCGATGACTGACGGTGTCCATCAGTTTTACTCAGCGAGTTGCTGCTGCCTCTGCCCCGGGGCAGGTGACGGCCCTACCCCACCTGTGTTCCCTCGGCCATGCAGGGATGCAAATGCCAACCATTTTTATCAACCCCTTTGGTTCCACACACAGTAAAACCACCACTGCCAGCAGCACACAGCTGCTCCCAGACATCCCTCCTCTCGAGGTGAGCTGAGGGGCAGCTCCATGTCATCGGGTTGGGCTCGGAAGAGAAGCAGGAGTTGCCCAGAAGCTGGTTCTTGTGCCCCTCCCTAACACAAGCGCTTGAAATCGCCGCACTTCGCACAGGGAACCCATCTGCTGCTCACCATGTCACCACGCTGCCAGCTCTGGGACTAAGGATCTGCCAGTTTTCAGCCTGTCTGACCCAGGCAGCGAGACCCTCCCTGAGATCTACCAACTCTCAGCTACCAGGAGGTTCTGCTCTTCCCACGGCGCATCGCTGTGGGACACCAGCTTCTCGGGGCTGGCTGAAGCAGGGGTTTAGTGCACAGCACACTCTGCCACACAGGAATTGTGGAAGGAAAAAACCACCCTTCCACCGATTTGCTCAGCAGCTGCCCAAGAACTCTCCAGAAAGCAGATTTGAAGTCAACAGCTAAAAAATACCGGAGTAGTTTTTGCAAACTACACATTTAGACACAAGCGCAAAGTTCCCATAGAAATTTCTCTTTCCTACCAATGTAACTGTCAACTATTTTTAGGATTTTTTTTTTTTTTTTGAAGTAAATGCAATGCTTGGTAAAGGCTGGGCTTGA
>NW_010427053.1:967-3799 GCF_000710305.1 Buceros rhinoceros silvestris | reverse complement strand
CCGCTTGGGGGGAAAGTCCCCTGCCCCAGCGGGGGCTGGGCTGGGTGAGCTGTAGGGTCCTCCCCCCCCAAGCCACTCCGTGATTCTATGCCATGTACATGAATTCCTGACCTGAGCTATTCCAACCCCAGAGTTTTAAGCAGTGCTACAAAAATCTAGAACTGTCCGAACAAAAATAATTAACCCACCAGTTCAGGCCTTCATCTCTGTCAAGCAGATAAAAGGGGTCACTGTTATTTTTTTAACCAAGGGCCACAGTTCAGTCCTCTAAAAACTCCAGAGTCACACCTGGAGCCAGGCAGCAGCACCCAGGCTGCAGCTCGGACCCTTTCACCTCTGGGAAGTCATCGCTCACAGCAGCCAACGAGCCGCAGCAACACCCCGAATCCATCACAGAAATTCCACTCACTGAAATGAAAAGGTGTGCAGCGAAAGCGCCGACGGTGAGATCTGTGTCATTCGGACCAGGAACTGCAGGCTCAGCCGTTTCCTCGTTACGTGAAGCAGGGCCAGATTCACCCCCCTTGGAGAAGCAGCTCTGTGTGCCGGCCTGGCGCATCTCTGAGCAGCTGTACCCGGGGAGCACGCTGCCGACCCCGACCTCTTGCCATTCCCACCAGGCTCCTTCTCCCAAGGACACAGACAGAAAGGGAAGGTGTCCCTGTCTTTCCCACAGGACCAGCACATCTCTAAGCTGTGCATCCTCCTTTCCTCGACCCCAGCTTCGCCACAGGTCTCCAGGAAGCACAAGCTGGTGACCTCACCGCGATCTACACACGCATAACTGGCTTAACGCTGCTGAAGCCCTTTGCTCCCACTCAGAGCACAGCTGCTCTGCAGCGCAGCCCCTCATACACTTCAAACGCATCTGGCATTTGCTCCTTCAGGCACCTGGTTCTGATGAGTTAACGCTGTCATTCCCACCACTCTTAAATCCCCCATCAGCCAGTCACCCTCCGAGAGCACCCAAGTTCTTTGTACTTGAGTCAGACTTCAGCTTAAACTCTGAACTACTCCAAGTCCTGCAGCGTCATGGGGCCATCACACACCCAACTCTCCTCTCAGTCCTCTGCTCCCCAGTGGCACATCCACGCCTTTACTCCCAGACTCTGACGATTTCCCCTGCTTTAGCCCAAACACACGCCTCTCCCTTGGCGCGGGGGCAAAGCCACGTTTAGTCATTGCTACACAAGCAAACAGCAGAGTGCAAAGGGCGCTATAAAAGTGCCCTCCCTGGGAAATCGGAGCTGGACACCTCGAGTCAGGGGAGGTGAACAGCACCTTTGCCTCCAGCACTGCTCCAGCGCAGGGAATCCCCTCTGCCACCAGCTCTGTCCAAGGGCCGATCACAGCGGGATTGGGTCCAGAGTGCTCAGACACAGGCAGACGTGGGTGGAGCGGTCCAGCAGCCCAGTCACGGCAGGTGCTTACCTGGTGTCGGACACCAAGTGGGTGTTTCAGCATCAGTAAAAACCCTGACCCAGACCCTGACCAGCTGCCTCCTGAGCCCTCCCACCACCCTCCATGAACTGCTCAAACACTAGGTCTGGTGTCCCAGTCGAACTCCAGTTTGACTAAACTTTCTGCTGGCCTCTTTGCCCCAGCCAGTTTCAGACTTCACACCCGCTTCACTTCACGGTGAACCACAGTCAGAAAACATCGGGGCTGCACCACAGGTTGTATGCCAGGGTCTACAGCCCCCAGAACGCTGGAGGTGTGAGGCGCTCCAGGAGAGACAAGAGCCTTCTTCAGCAGGAGAAACAACACTAAACCACCCCGCACAAAATAACAAACGCTCTGGAGTACGAAATAACAAACACTCTGCCTTGAGCTTTCCAGGAAACAGAAGAGGTGAAGGTTCCAAACAAAAATCATCACAAGTTTACCCTGTTTCTGTCCTTTCAGGCATTTGGGATAGGCCATCCAGCCTTGCTCTGGTGTGGAGCGGGACAAGCACCTTCAGAGGGGGGGTATCAGCAGATCAATCAACTAACGGAGAAAGCAGCCGCCGGCGGGAGAGGACTTCTGGGGACAAGCTTTCCCATTTGAAACGAGTTCCGAGATTATTAAAAACAAATCTAGACAAACTTCTCATCTCAAACACAACTCCACAAAGCTTTAGTCGCTTGTACTGAAAGGGCCACACATCGAAGGGTCACAAACCGCCCACGGCACCAGCGATCTCCCACGCTGGGCCAAGGAGCGTGACATTCATATTTCATGTTGTTTGCCTAGTTTTAGGTTCTGTCCAGTCTCTGAGGAAACATTTCCTGCCAAAACCTGCTTTTCCTTCTGTCCCATTAAATAAGGAGACTCAGTTCACTGGAATTGTTTTTCTCACCCGTTACCTCGGTCCCTGATTTCAGGCTCACCTTCCGCCTGCCCCGTCTTGGCCAGCAGCGACCCCAGCTCCAGGATGCTCTGCTCCTTGACCTGCACCGCTTCCTCATCGTTCTCCTGGACATCGCGTTTCACTAGGCGAGAGCAGAAAAGTCACCTGTAACGCTGTGTCAGCTCACAGACAATCATCACCCGCCAGCTCCCGAAAGGCATCGAAACCAGGAACTCTAACAACGGTGAACTGCGAGACCTGGAAAGCAGATGACGAGGGAAGTTTAAACATGCTTCAGCTGCACTTCACGAAGGGTTTAATCCAGCTGAGATACAACCAGCCTCACTCCTCTGTCAGCTTTGGAGCAGCCTCCTTAAGCGTGTCCGGCTGCTCAAGTTTCATTGAAGAGCCACCACCCCTCCACAGACCCTCTACCCTGAAGCCACGAAACCAAATAAAAGCAATTTAATGGGATTTCCAGGGTTGGGATTTCAGCTGGC
>NW_010427053.1:539-836 GCF_000710305.1 Buceros rhinoceros silvestris | reverse complement strand
AGGCCGGCGCCGCCCCCGGCGCCCCGGGGAGCCAGGGACATCTGCCCTCTTCACTTGGGCGCTGGAGCCAGCGCTGCTTCCACACAGAGCTCTGACAATCCAATCGCTCTGTGTGAGTAACTCCGGCTCTGAGCAGCGCTCAGGGGCCGCATGACACAGAGCGGCACCAGCCCCGTGCCTGCACATCGATTTCACACCACTTATCCACAAAACAAGCCACTTTCTTCCCTGCTACCGTGTCAATATTCACTTCCACCACCCCCTGTGCTGGCGGGTTCGTCCAACTTCTACACGAAT
>NW_010427053.1:0-246 GCF_000710305.1 Buceros rhinoceros silvestris | reverse complement strand
CCTCATGCCTCCGGCTGTCACTCCCGACCCGGCCCGACGGGTCGGAACGTTGTGGGTGTGTTGACAGGCTTGCGAACACCAACCGCTAATTAGGCAGAGGAACACCGAGAGGGACGAGCAGCTTTTAAAGACCACGCAGCGATCCCAACGCCAAGGTCTGACAGGGACAGCAGGACATGTTTCCTTGCCGTACCCAGCGGGGTGACAGCAGGTCACAGCACTCACCACACGTGACAAGAATGACTC
>NW_010427052.1:11584-23825 GCF_000710305.1 Buceros rhinoceros silvestris | reverse complement strand
CCATTATATCGCTCAAACCAGCACACACTGGAATGCCTTCTTTTGGTGTCGAGAGCCTAAGCAGGCAGTCAAATTGGCTGCTACTACTCGGGTCTTTTGAATGCACTCTCAAAAATTTCTTTTTGTGAATCCTTGTCTCAAAAGTATGGCAATGATTTTGTAGATCATTCACACTGTTCTTAAACCAAATAATTAATCTCCTCCAGGCTACACAGCTGAGCCAAAATGTGCGACTTTGACACAGAACCACTAGGAAATGCCAGTCATATGATATCACACCATCTCTATGCATGATCTGCTCTTCTTGTGTTTCCACGGACTGCTGTGGCTCTCACTACAGTGAAAAAACCGAGCGCCTGAGGAAGCAGCAGAAAACATGGAGATGATAATCCAGATGTCTGAATTGATGAATGGAGTTCTATAAAAGAGAGCAGCAATAGAAGCTGCCCTTGAAATGGAGAAAAAGACATTCAGTGGGGAGAACTGTCAGAACCACGTAAAGTAACAACTGTGAGTGGAGGAGGAAAGTTCTAGCAACACAAGGAAAGAGGAGCAAGAAAAAAAAGAGTGAAAACCTGAATACTAATTGAAAAGGTAAAGAGTGAAAAAAGAAGCAGAAGAGGAACAAGAGGGAAGCGAAAGGATGACCAAATGAAAAAAGAACAACAAAAATTGGCAACAGAAATTCAGTCATGTGGGCTTCATTTTAAGCAATCATAGTTTTGTATGAAAAAGTAATCCACCAGTAGAATGGCAGGGAAGGTGGTCATTAAACATCACATTTTAACCGTTTCCCCCCTAGGACTGCAGCTCATACCCTCATTTCTTAAAATGTTATGATCAGCCTGCACTGAAATACATTTAATACACAGAGGTTACACTGCTTCTGTGACCAGAAAAAAGAGACGTTGTGGGAATGTGGCAATCTCTCCTTTCAACATATTTTAACTCCTAGAATTTTCAGACTGATATAGGAAGCTAGGTTATTTTTAAAAGTATAATTTATGTCTCCTCCAACACTTACTTCTATGAAAGGTATGCACAAAACCAAAACAAAATCCCACCACCAAACAACAGCAAAACCGACTTGACTCAATCTCCAGCACCTCAGGTTGGCAATCCAGACAGTCTCTCAGCATTTGCCTTTGAAGAAGTCACAGAGGGAAAACGGTGTTTCATTAAGGCCAGCAAGATGATTTGTTTACGCTGTCTCCATTCTGAAATTAACTAAAAGCTTAGTATAGATTTCACGTCTTTTCAGATATGCTCATCATTCACATATACATTGGATTCAACCAGTATATTTGGCGTTTAATAGCCCTGCAGATCAGCTCCTGTGAACAGCTGTAAAACCTGAAGAATTAAACACTTTAGACTTGAAAATATTCAAGGTAGAGGTTGAGTCTTCGCTTCTCCTAATCATTTCTTCAGTTGATCCTATGTCAATAACAGAAATCAAGTGAGCTAAATACCAATACTTGTACGCTTCAGCTGAATAGCAACTCATTCCCTGCTTGCTTCCAATATGTAACACGGACGTATCTTTTAGAATCCAGTCTATAACTACAAAAATTGCTTTAGGTGACTCGTCGGATGGGCACACATTCTAAAATAAACCTAATTTTGTGCATTGTACAGTTGTTATGTAAAGAAAACTAGGAGGCTTTTCATATCACAGGCAGTTATGTGCTTCTAACTATCATTTTACGTGTTCCTGCAGTATGACTCACAGTTTTTTCCTGGATGATTAATGATTGAGAATACCATATTGAAAGCATAACAATATCTTTTTCTCCCTTATAATCTGATTCATTTTTACTGTCAGCAAAATGAAAAGGTAGGACATCTCCATTTGCAATATGATAATTTTGCTAGGAAACAGCAGTGAAATATTGCAGGAGAAAAATAAAGAAAAACATTTAACTTTTTTTTTTTAATGATCCACCTACATATTTAAACATTTCTGAGAGGTTAAATGATTCTGAGAGGTTAAAGCAAGGAAACATAGAGGAAGAAAAAGAGTATTAGCTTTTAAGGATTAAATTGGGAGAGTGATAAGACACCTAAAATGAAATCATTATTTAATAATCTGATTTTCTTGCATCTTCAATATTAAGGAGTTACCATTATTTAAAGGTACCATATTACATTCTCTTTTTCATTTGCCTTGATTTGGAACCTTCCAGGCTTTAAAATGAACCCAGTTAGTTCTCAAGTTTAGACAGACATCATTATTTAAAGATGAAATGCTGTCTTTATGCAGTGGTTGCCCTTCTCAAATACCCAGCAAATATGAACAGATCTTTAGCAGATATTACTTTGTGATAACTTTGAATAGAATACTGCAGGAAAATTTCCATCATTTTCACGTTTTCCTCATCGGGAATACCTAGAAATCTGAGTCTGCATTTTCTTCCATTCATCCTTAAATTTTAGGTGCTCAAACAAGAGCTGATACTTTTCTTTTGGAATGTCCACTGGAAATGCAGATGTTTGTTGATGTTTCTTGTCCTACAAAAGCATATTTGTTGAATGAAAAAAAATGCTGAGATGGATTTTGAAATTTCCTTATGAATTCATAACAAGTTGTAAGAATGTGACCCGGGCTGCCCACCTCCGCCTCCCTCTTCCAGCCCCTCCCCCCCCTTAAAATTACATGGTGGCAATCTTAAGTTAATCAGTTTCAACAGGCAATGCACCTATATAGTTTAAATAAATTCCATATAATTAAAAAGTAGGAAAAAATATAAAAATACTAAGCATTCATAGCCATATGCTTAATTTATATAAATATATAAACAGTGACAAAGACAATGAAAACACATAAAGTTATATATCCTTAAATATAAGAAAACATTATAGATTATAACTGGGCTTCACTGGTTAATGTGTTTTTTAAAATATCCAGCTTTGATTAGACTAAATTAAATGAAATCCACCTTTTTTCTTTTTTAATACAAGTGTGATTTTAACAGGATATAACTTTTCTGGAAAAAAAAAGGCAAATCAAACGAGGTAGAAAGATGAAAAATCTAGGCATCCACAGCAATAATAAAGTCCTCACCCTCATACTTATGATTTCTATAAAAGTAAAAAAAGTATTCTAAAAGAACTGAGTTATATATGTGTCATATTTATTTTGTAAACTAAAGATGCCTTGACAAAGGTGAAAAATCTGGGAAAAAATGTTTAAGGGATTTGAGGCTGCTGCTATATATAAATAAAACATATGGTGAGTTGCAATTAGAATATCAGCATTTTCTTGGAATTTCCCAGCGGGCTTGTTTTTTCCGTCTTTGCATCACATGCTACTTAAAAGAGAAACAGTCTTAATTTGGAGAATATAAATTTTAGCATCTTTCACAGCACTTTGCTATTTTCCCACTGTTTTATATATTATCATTATACCATCAGGTGTACTTGCTCCTGCCAAGTGCTTTGCATTTTCAGCAATTCCGAAAGCTTCCATTGTGGCACTGTTTATATAAGGAGAAATCTAAAATGCCTATTATTATTTCCGCAAGAGAAATAATCGGTTTTGTTAGTGTCCTGCCTCCATTGCATGAAACCTGCTACTGCTTATAAAAACGAAAACCCTCTGTCATACTTCACATTTTCTGGCTTTGGATATTTTGGCTGAGGGTGCTGTAATCCTCCTGCTGCAGGATAACCATCCCAGGGAAACGAAAAGTGAAATTTAGCTTTCTCCTGAACCTCTGTGTGGAAACCCAGAGATGATTTATCATCCTCTCTGACAGCAACTGCTGCCTTTTCTGGTCACTTACATCTTTTAAGCGTGGCTGTAAAACCCTACCGAGATGAGCTTATAGTATTTCCGAGGACATTTAACACTACTTTTTCAAGCAGAGTACTCACAGAGTACTCCTGTGAGCAGAGAAGCAGGGTTGGGGGGAGGAACCAACCCCAGCACAGGCTGCAGAAATCCTCCCTGCAGTCGTTCCATCCCTGCCATTGAGAAGCAGAGCTGAAGTACATTCTTTCCCCTGTGTCTAGGAAAAAAAGCTCCCTCTCCTTCCCCTTGCACAGTGAACTATGGGGACCAGCCTCCTTCTGCAAAGACCTTTTTCCAATAAAATGCGGAGGCCTGCTGTGCATTTACAGCCTAGTGCAGCACCATACAGCGGCAGAGACAACACGCTGCAGTCTAACGAAATGTTTGTAAAAACACCTTGTTTTAAGAAAAAACTCTGCTCAGCAAAGAAAACAGCAAACATGAGGATATTTGAGAGTCCCAAAGCTGATTTTCTTGGTAATGCCAAAAATAAAGATTCCTATTTGATAAAAATAAAATTTTATTTGTATTTAGTAGTGAAAAGTAGGTATAGGGTTATGACCTAAAAATACTGAAAATAAAGAGTTTTATTACAGCTATTACATTATCAAGGTTCTATACGATACCTGAAGATTTTCACGCAGATCCCACCTCTTTTTTTAGCCACAAAACACTGATTCTTTTAAGCAGATTTTGAGAGAAGTTCACAAAATAAATCTCAGTGAGGAGTTCAGACCGGCAATAAAATAGGTTTCTCATTCTCCTGCGTCTATGTATGTGTGTCACAAGCATAATTGTGAAACTCTCATTTTGCATGCTACACATTGGTTCAACGCCAAAAAGAGCTAACATGTGGAAGTAGCACAGTGCCCGTGGAAAATACCTTAAAAAATTTGCACGCTTATCCACAAGACATATAATAAGGAAGAATCAGCTGAATGCTAACAGAAAAAAGAGATCATTTCCCCATAAGGCAAGGTAAACTGCAAAGGGAACCAAATTATGTCTGCAGGGTAAGGACAGATCTGCTGGCAGCACTTAAGGAAATTTGATTGAAAGCAGCCGGTAATTCCCAAGTGTAGAAATATTAGACTGCTTGTACTAACAGAAATTATATTCCACTTCGACGATCTAATTCTTGAAATGTATAGCAGAAATGCAGAACAAACACAAAAGGCCAAAACCAGGCTCCAGGCAGGCACTTAGCTGAGTTGCTGGCTTCTAATAATTTTTGGCACATTTCCTACATTTTAAAGGGACAGCAAATATGTGCAATTCTGAACACTTCTCTACACTACAAATCTGCACTTGAATCAATCTACAATATGCGCACTTATAGCACTGCTGTGGATACACCACTTTGGCTAGCATAAAATGTTCTGTATGCGCTAAAGCGCAAAACCAACAGGGCATGCAATTTGACTCATCCACTGATATTCAAAGTGCTATAATGAGAATGATTTTAAAAAACTGTCACCGTATTTCCTCCTCCTCTTCGCTGGATTTATTCTGCTCCTGCTTTGTGACTCGGGGCGAAGATCCATAAAAGCTTTCATGACAAGATAAATAACACATTGGTTACACATTGGTCTTCAGCAAGAGTAAAGGAGACATCACAGACGACTACCTCTGTATGTACTGCTTTAAAAAGAATTGTGCTCTCAGGGAATTTCGTGGTGTTGCATGAACACGGTGATGTTCTGGAGACAGCCTTTGCACTGTGAGCATATCTAGTGATGGACATTGTATAGCCACCATTAGCATCAACAACTTGTAGGCCATGGAAACATGTCTCAGCTACTCTAGCAGAATGTCCACTTAGGGCTCTGAGTAGGTTAATATAATAAGATAAAAAAATATTTGTTAAAACAAATATAAAAACCTACAATGTTAAATGACTTACGGTAATAATTTATGAATGAATGGCATACTCATGCAGCTGTTGACTGCAAGACCCTGTCTGTACTGGTGCTCATGTCACCTGCACTTATTCCACAAATGACAGTTGGACTAATACTGAGCTCAGATTTCAATCTTTGTGTCTTTAATTTTTATGGAGTTCTCTTAGTTTCCATTTTCACAGCTAGAAATTCAAAATCATTTACTCCTCTTTTTAGATATATGCTGTAACATATCTATCTACAACATCAGTTAAACTACTTATAAAGAAGTGCATTATGAAAGAGATATTTCAAAAACTGATTTGCAAATTTGGAAAAAGTCATTATACTTAATTTCAATAGAAGGAAACAGACACGGTTACTTTTTTAAAATCATTCAGACAACAAGCCAAGTACACCAAGAACAGAACTATTTCAGTGTTCTCCTGAAGCTCAATCCAGAAATACAGTAAGTAAGTATTTTCTATAATGTCAATATCTACTAATACTTTCACAGAATCATAGAAAGGTTTAAGTAGGAAGTGATCTTTAAAGGTCGTCTAGTCCAAATCCCTCTGCAACAAGCAGGGACATCTTCACCTAGATCACTTAACCACAATGCTCTTCCTCGCCACAGCCCCAAAAGACACTTTTTTGTGAAAGTAGTTTTTATCATTGACTTTTCTGTGTTCAAGTGTTTGGATTGATAAGTAAGATGCCTGAATAAATACTCAAGCTAAGGACTGCACACTGACTACAATATGAAGACAGGAAAAAAAAAGAAATTAAAAAGGAACGAAGACAAACCTTCTAATCTGTTCTTATTGTAATAAAAAACATTAGGTCAAATTTTGAAATTTTGGGAGCTGATTCAGATGAAACAGGAAAATATTTTAAACACTTTACCAGAGTAGGTAGATTAGTATCTTTCTTAATAACCTTTCTGGAAAAAGGAAAACAGGGTGCCTCCTGTCTGGCTGGAAATTTTGATAGTGTCCCACAAAAACTGGTGCTTCTATTGGTAGAAGAACAGACAGCAGGGGGGAAAAAAAAAAAAAAAAAAAAAAAAAAAAAAAAAAAAAAAAGATGAGATGAGATGAAACGTGGCAATGTCTTGTACTGTAAATAGATCATTTTGGCTTGAGCCAGCTCACTGGTGAAGTTCTTTAGTGATTTGTGCACAGAATGCAGGGCCACGCACAGCTGAATTGCAGAGCTAGGAGATACTGTAAATATAGTGAAGGATCTGGAAGCAGTAAGGAAAGAAAGGTGGTGTGGAGGACTGCAGAAGCAGAGACTTGGGATGGAGACTTGGGATAGCTACAAAGATTTTCTTTCTTTCTGACTGAGGGAGGGGAATAAGCAGTGAACTGGACATTCATGACTTGAAAGTCACTCTAGAAAGAAAATGGTGTTTTCACCAGAGACAGGCTGAATGTGTGCTGCTAGCGCACAACAGCTACATGTAAGCAAATCACATTCTGTATTGGATTGATTATCTTCAGCAGGGAATTTGGCCTATTTTTCCAAGGCACTTTATTAAAACAAAACAGAAACTTTACAACAGATAGATAGATGTATATATATGTATATACACATATATATATATACACACACACATACATATTTTCCCCTTAGAAGTTATTCCCAGTAAATAATCTGCTACGCACAAAGAGAAAGTGTCTTCGGTTTCAATCCTGCAAGTGTTCAGACTCATATCTGAAACTCAAAAGCATCAGAGCCTTAGCATCTTAGGAACAATAAGAAAGTGTAAAAAATGAAGTTTGTTTGGTTTATTTATATGATACATTTTCTTTTTCATTCTGCATTTTTATCTAAATCCACCTTTAAAATACTAAATTAAAAATCTGAGGCTACTCAGATGTGTAAAGCTTAGAAGCTTTTAACATAGAAGCATTTTTAAAACATACTCAACCCGATATAACAAAGTGTCCTTTCCTTAAAAGACAAAGCATCCATGACTTTTTTAATTGTTATTATTTTTATCGTCACATTTCCTCTCCCTTGTAATTCATCCTGCAAGACACCACAGCAGCTGCCTTAGCAGCAAGCTGCTTGGAAATGCAGAGTTTGAACCGACCTGCTATTTAATCCTATCCTTGGTTATGAATCAGTGAACAGGCACTACACAGTGCTTTGCTTTATAGCTTTATAGCTTTTGCCTTCCTGATTGAATTTTCCCCATTGTAATAATTGCTTTTAGCACCAAGAACACAGAGTTCCAGAAAACAGTCTCACCAAGAGACAAAGTCCCCAGCTAGGATGTGAACTTATGGCACTGAAGTGCTGGGGAAGAAGTGCATCGAAGCAGTGACAGAGCTTTGTCTCGCTAAGATAAGAGCCAAAGCTCTTCTGTAATTAACTCAGTGCTGGCTGACTCCCTAAGTTTGCCCTCAACAGAAGGGGATGTTTTACACCAGCTTGAAAAATGAAAGGCCTCTCATTTATACACAAAATCCTCTCCTCCTCTGGAGCTCCCCAGGGCAGCCTGTGGTGCTGTGTACATACAGCACACCCAGGGGCTTGGGTGGCAGCCCACACGCCATCCTCCCGCAGGGCCCCAGCAGCCTGCCTGCTGCCGTGCAGCAACAGGCTTCACAGCCATGTCTGATGCTGCCTTTTGACTTCTCAGGATTTTTCATTATGACTGTCTGAAACACAACATTGCACTGAGCGAGCGTCCAGTCAGAGGGCTGCTGGCAGAGCTGAGCCAGAAGGTGCAGGCTAGTTGAGGCACTGCAGGGCTCGTCACAGCAAAATGAGAGTTTTATTTTCTCTGAGGGCTCTTTTAGGAAACAAGGTCTTCTGTGCATCGCTGTGTAAAGAGATTCGTGTCAACAAAACAGGCTGTCTTGCTGAACTGATGAAAATACCTGATAAAAATACACAATAACATTTCCCCAGCTAACCACAGCTAAATTAGGCCAGTAATGTGAAATTCAGAGCGAACTTTTTGGAATTGCTTTCCTCGTGTATTTTCATTATAGACACCTGCGTTATCTAAGAAAAAATGAAACCATCTATCATTCCCATTGCAAAAGCCGATTTTTTCAGAGAGATAGGCTGAGATTGCAATAGCAATGCTGAACTGAACCCATCCAATAGAGGTAAAGCTCTTTTCCCTCCAGGGAGGGAACCAGATTTAAAGATCTACGCTTCCTCCAGTTGTTGTAGACAACTTCAAGACCCTTCAGAGGAGGTGGAACAGAGCCACCAAAACAGTATACACTTATACTTTTTAAGGTTGAATTGTTAAAACCATGAGAGTAACCCCATACAAATGAACTTTATTTCCTTCTGAGAACACAGATGCAAAACTGTCTTCAAAATCGTAATAGTGAAAAAAAGGAAAATAGCATTTTTCTCTGGAATTATTTGTAGAGGTCCCTTACCAAGTTTGTTTTCCAGTCACTTTATTTTCTCCCATTCTGTTGTTCTTTTCTGATTATTTCATCCAAGAAAAATCTTATCTTATTAATTTTTAAACCATTTATTAAACATTTGTCTTATGTGACTGTGATAGAGCCTATCTTTTAATTATTTATTTGCAGGATTTAAATCCCCAAATAGTGGAAGAACAGCAACTGAATAGATAAAGCAATGCAAAATAGAAGCAAACAGACTGAAATATCTGGCAACGTTTGCCCACACATTTATCACTCTGTGAAAACTGAGACTTTACAATTATTTAATATTTTAGTTTTAAAATCTCCAGGCATAGATTACAGGCAGGGACAGTAATAGGTAGTGTCTTTGACCACATTTCCCTTTCCAGAGAAAACACTTTCATTTACAAGCAGTTTATGACCTTTTAAAAAAGTGGTCTGGAATTACTTTGATTTGCTGGATGACCTTGACATTTGTCCAGGCAGCAGAGTTTGCTGCATTTCAATTTGGGAATGAATCCTTTCAAAGCTAAAGAGTTGCTCTTCAGTTTGCATTTTTTCTGCTGCCACCATGGTCAGTTAAGACCAAATATGTAAAGTTATTTAAAGATCTAAGGAAACAGATGAGTGACTCAGCTCTTAGTACTTAATATCTTCTTTTGTATGCAACTACCTGAATGTTTCCATTCTATTTGTCATGATTATTTGCATCAGTATGGGAAGTCTTGTAATAAATACCACCTGTTAAAAATCACCTTGGATGTCAGACAATAACTAAGCTACTTAAAATAAAAATAAGTTAAATTAAGTGAAGTTTTCAAGGTGAGAGAAGAAGTTCATGCCCAGAAAAGAAGCGTGCCTCACATTTATTCAAAACAGCATTTTAAATTTGGAAGAAGCTTCCTGCTAGAGTCTGAAGGTGCATGTCCAGTCTTGCATTTATTAAAATCAAAATAGATTGTCGTATTAGCAGAAACAAACCAGTAAAGAGAAATCCGAAATACTGTGCAGAGAGATACTAATTTAGGACCAAAAGTTGTTTCATGTCCTATGAGTCCTCTAAGTCCAAACCTGAATGTTTTCCAGAGGCACAAGTAAGTCCAGTAAACAGGTTTCCCTACCCAAAATCCTCCATATGATCTTAATATTTAAAAGATTCTCACCTCCGTTAATCTCTATCCAAAATAGATTTCAAATTTTGGATACAGTACTTGCTTCAATTTAACAACAAAAAAGAATTTTTCTCCCATTTTCAGCTTTAAATGTTTTAATTAATAAAGCGTATTTTAGAAATTCAAAAGCAATTTGTCATCTAGAACTACCCATATTAACCAAAAATGTATTCATAAAGATGTGTTGATGTTCTGTTTGAAGCTAACAGCAGTTTCCTGTCTGTTACTGCTAAAAGCGTCCTTCTGTAAAATAAGTGGTGATATGCAAGCCATGAGACAAATGTTTCCTGAAAGAGATTTTTCTCAAACTTATGGTATTACTGAAATCTTCTGGCTTGTTAAAAATAGTTTATCATTGATAGCCAATGTGGTGACAGCAGGCCTTGGCCTAAAAAAGTTTAGGAGAGAAGGTGGCTTGAAAAAACAGTGTATTAAGTATTATTTAATATAATATATTTAAACCCAGGAATCACATTCAGGCAATCTTTCTTGTGGTATACGATTTATAAGACCCTACGATTTATGAAAGCCTATGTTTCAATATTTCATACCAACAAAATTATTTTCTAGAATTGTGGTTGTATACTCCGATTATTTTTTAAGATCTTTTCTGATTGATTATGTAATAATTTACTTCCACTATCAGTAGTTTAAAACTTCTTCTGGATGAACTACAGTAATCCCTACAATGGTTATTTGTGTTGTTGCTCATGGCTACAAAGTAGTTTCTCTATTTGTCTCTTTATAACAGGTGGAACTTGGATAAGTGATGAATAATAACATCATAATCACTACATTCCACATATGGATCTAATACTACTAGTTTAAATAAATAAATAGTCCACAAACAGTATTTGTATTAAGATTCTGGTTATTATCACCTTATTATCACACCTTCACTGTGTGACTAAACGGACTATAGAAATGTTTCACATGTATCATGCTATAGAAAACTGTAATTCACACTAAACAGATGAGGTAAAAGTCGTATATTGCTTAAAGAAATACTGAGTGTCCTGTGGCTGTGCTTACTTAAGTTAGATGAAAGCTAATCTGAAAATTTCAGAATAAACGTTTCAGATTTCAGTGATGACTATAATAACTTATTTTATGAAACCCATGAAGAAGTTTGGTTTTAGCAAGGACTAGTTAAATATAAACTGGCATTTGACATCAAAATCCATAGGATAAGAAGACAGAACTGCCCTAAGGTGGTTTTAAATCCAAATCCAATATGTTACAGAAATACAGTGAGCTGTGCTCTCCAAAGCGGATCTGCTGATTGATTCCCCTTGCTCCATATCAACAAAAATTGCCGGTAAGTTAGAACTCACAATCATTCTGCCACCACTGAGCCCTGCCTCTATAATAAAGTGTATCCTGCCTCACCACAGCAGGAAAAGCTCTGGTCATGTAGGAGCATGCCACTCTCCAAAACATAGAATAAGAGTTCTGATACTGTCATATACAGGGTAAGCAGATCCCCTATTTTGTATATTTCTGAAGTCCACCATGCCTGAGTGTGGCACCTCCAGCTCCACACTGGTGCTGGAAGCTAATTCTGAGAGATAGAGCTCAGGATAACTTTGTATCGCGACTGTGTTCCACAGTTGAGAAATGCCTTGACAGTCTTAGCAAACTCAAGAAGTCTACCAGCAGGTACAAATTTAAACTTTTTCCTTTTCTTGCTTTTCTCTTTGTGTAACAGTATTTACAATTTTCTGATTGACTGTCTAACTAATTTCATGGCTAACATTGTTCATTGATTATTCTCTCAGTGTTTGCATAGCATTTCATTTCACCCATCAGGCAAATAATTCCTTTCTCTGGAAGAAGGTATCCAAAAATATAAAAGTATTTGCAAACAAATCTGAAGATTTTTTGTACATTTATCAAAAAGCTTTAAGTTTGGTTTGAATTCACCATGAAAGAGTAAACCAAGCAAATGAAAGGAGATCTACTTGCAGAGTAACTGAGGATCCTTCAGCA